>NC_081311.1:58305000-58397500 GCF_026419965.1 Kogia breviceps
AAATTGGTGCCTCCATTAGTAAAACTGTTAACACTTTAATAGCTACAAAGCGAATCACTCAGTTAATTTCCCACATGCTGAAACAGGTAACAATACATTTATCTGCCAGTATTATACTCTCCATATCATATATTTCCACAACTGTTAGCTATTTTATTCAGCATAACGGGAAATAAGTTGCACCTCATGGATTCAGGGAAAGAAAGTGGCCTGAGGTCTGCTGCCAGCTGAGCAACTTGACGGAAGAGGTTTCATTTTTCTGTTTTGGTTCTGTTTGTTTTTTCCTCTTTCCCTCTTAATCACTTCCAATGCATGTGCAGAGTACTCAAAGTCAATCAGTGAGGACAAACGAGACCTCAAGGATTTCTGGGCTAGTGTTTTCAACACATGAGCTAGGATCCCACAGGAAGCGACCGTAGCGCCACAGAGCTCCATGGCAGTGAGGGACCTCCAAAGGGGTCATCAAGTCCATTCCCCAGCCTCAGGCTTCACTGAAGGACCCCAGCTCCTCCCAAGCCCATGTCTTTAATAATCTCCTTGTGTCTGAATCCAAGACCCCAAGCCAAATCTCCCCTGCCTCATCAATGTTGTCATTAAGATGACACCACGTTCAATCCCATGGTCTCGAAGCAGACTCAGCTGGCAAAGCAAAGGTCAGTAAACAGCATTCCCAGGAGCTACATGACGGAAGCACACACCAGTCCCAGATCACATTGTCAGAAAAATCGCCTTCCCTGCCAACAACATTTCCAAGAGCTATCGAGCCCTCACCTGTGGACAAGAGAAAATCACTCTCCCCCAGCTACCCTTTGGTCCCAAGAAAGAAGGGCCTCTTCTGAGGCACTAGAGGAATCCTACCCCCCTGAGAAACAGTAATGCCCAATGCTTTCCTGTTTCTCCTTTCTTAGCTACAGACCTGCAGAGGCCCCACCCCGTAAATAAAACATCTTCCAGGAGGCCCGAAATCCTCCCCAGGAACGTCACCATTGGGCTGTGTATGATGCTGCTTTATTGGTACAAGAGCCATTTGCCTGAAATCACCTTACCAATAAGGTCCCCTAGGCTGGGTCACAGGAAGACCCAGTTTATACCCAGTTCTACTTCTTGTTTGGCCAACAGTATATCCATGGATGAAATCCTGGTGTGAGATCCCTCCTGCATTCTGAACACATAGGAGGACTTCCTCCAGGCTCAAAGAGTACCCAACAGGTGAGGCATAAATCCTTGCAAAGAACATTGAGTAGAGGGCTTACCTTGGGCTTCACCACCTTCATGAACGCCCCTCTGACCAAAGCTTCCTCTCGTTCTTGTTTGGTTACTTTACGAGCATCCAGAAACTTCAAGTTGGGCAGCTTGTGCAGAACAAAGCATCTGGAAGAGAACAGTCAGAGGTAACTCAGGAAGATTGGGGTGACAGCCTCAAACTTTCATGCAATTTGTCTGATGAGCAGGAAACTACACCACTAGGTCTTCAGAAGTTTAGACCTTGGCTCCTGCCTCTCCTCTCTTCTTTCACAAAGAATGAATAACCACTCTTTGGGGAAATCCAAATGGTTCTATTTTACACAGATACACAACTAAACTTTCAAAATATACTCCAATGGTTGCTCTTGACTCAAAGGTAGATACACACACACACACACCTGGATTAGCCAGTAAGATCTTATCAACGTGTTTACCTTCTACCATTCTGAAAAATGGACCCAACATCTTGGCTACACAAGAAGTTCTCAGTGAAAATAACCTACAACCTGATCATACCATTAATGTCACTGCCATTCCTATGGGTCATCTGTATCATTCTCATCTCTGAGATAACAGCAAATCTTCATTTTGAAACTGACACAAGAGACTTTAATTTGCCATCAAGATAATAATAATAACCTGGATAACTTTGGGATAGCAGTAAGAAACACATAGAGCTGAGAAATGCTTCCTTGAGGAATCAAACAGGGGTCTTGAGGACTTTTTTCTCATTATCACTGAGTTACTTCTACACTGGCACTATGAAGATTATCTCCATCAAGGAGAAACAAGGACAGTTGGTTTCTAGGGGATATTAATAGCCCCCAAAATGCTATATGGTCTCCATCTCCCTGGAAAGAGTCTTTGGGATCCGTTACGGCCCCCAAGGATAACCCAATGACTGACCTTTTGTGTGATGAACTATCAAGCAGGTGTATGGAGTTGACAAGAAGACTTGCCTGGCCAGGAGACAGGTACATAAACACATAAATAAATATATAAAAGGTATAGACACCTGCCTATATGTTTCCTTCCTCAATGGTAGTCACCAACCCAGATGCTCTCCATCAAGCCCCAAACTCCATCAATCAAAGGAGCAATTGTTTAGACCCTGTCCTGCTTAGGAAGAAGAGTTGAGGACCCAATGTCAAGAGCAATAAATCATTTCCATGGGAATCTGACTTCTTCTCCCTGTACCCAGCCTCCTCCATATCCACCCATCTTCCAAATCCCAACCCGCAGGAAGTTTTCTCCTGCACCTGCAGCCCGCACTGCTTTCTCCCTTCTCAACACTCCCAGGAGGCATTTTCAGCACCTTGCAATTTAACATTTTGTTTTTTAATTGCTTTGCTGGTGTTCAGTTAATGTCCTCACCTAAACTATAAGCTTTTTGAAGGCAGGCTCCTGTTTTTTTGTGTTTTTTTTTTCCTCACCCTCACACCATTTAGGAAAGTAGCATTAGAACGGACTCCATAAAATACCAGTTCATTTCAGTTGCACAAATATTTCTTAAGCACCTACTACGTGCCAGACCCTAGGTATACAGAGGTGATTACAACATGGTTTCTGCTCTTAAAGAGCATCTTAGTATAATGAGGAAGAAAGACTCACACAAAGAAATTAGAGATCGGCATAGGTAAGTGCCAAGTTTGAGGTTATACACAAAGTAGCTTTGGGAGCACAAAGAAAGAGGGACAGGAAATCTCAAGAAGGCTTCAAAGAACCAAGCCCTACCTAAAGCAGCCCAAGCACTGAGCTTTTTCTCAGTGCACATGTTACTTGGGGTGTGTAGCAGGCCTCCCTCCTCCGCAAAGCCTTGGGTTCCCAAGGCCAGCTTCCCCATTCATCAGATGGTCTCACATCACCCCATGGCCTCACATATGCTTGTCCAGGTAAAAGATTTAGCTGATCACTCAGGTGCCAGAGACAACAGCTTAGAGGCCTCTGATCACAGCCTTCATATCACTTTTTTAAAGTCAAAATACTCTAAATTCTCTTGTGTATCCTTTTCCTCCTCTGAAACTTCCACACCAACATATGAGGTCCTGGAAATTTGACAATCTACTTCCTGCTTCCTCCTTGGCCTCAAACTATGCACTACCTTCTTTCCTGCTTCTCCCTGAGCATTTCCCTCTCCAAACGCCGCCTAAGCTTACCCTAAATTAGAAAAGTTCTACAAAGGCCCAAATGACCTTTCTATGCTCCAGGAGAACTCCCACTGGCCTCAGTCAGTGTCAGAAAAAACTTCCATCTTCTGCTTGTAGCAGCAAAGTCTTGATGACAACAGATTCTTTCAAATAAAGACACGTACAGATGGAAACAATATGTCAGGAGTGACGCTCAAAGGAGTAAAGACACCCACTAAGTGTAGGGTGGGAAAAGATGAATATTCAGGGGAAGAAAACATCAGTATTAGAAAATCAGCCAATGTTTAATGATGGAATGAAAGATGTCTTCACAGGGCTGGCAGGAACCACGGTGACAACAGACAGCACGTTGTCATTTTGCCCCGCTTTGGATCACAGCCCTGAAATCAAAGGAGAGAGAGAGAAGTGCTGGCTTTTAAGCTAGTTAAAAATTTTAGATGACAAAGAGCTGCTGTTTTCAGAGCACTCTTCTTTTAGAACCAAAGAAACACCCATGAAATAGGCTGCCAGTCACCCCTGAAACTAGAGTTGACTTGACTCCCATCCTGTTGGCCAGCCCGGGGTTTCCTGGTGGTCGATGCTTAAAGATGTTTGAGAGGCACTGAGAAGGCTTGTCCCAGATAGTTCAGTCGGAAACTCAGCTCAGGGCCCGAAGTTCGTCTCTTAAGAGATGTCTGCTTTCATTTACTTACACATTCACTCACCCAACAAATAATTATTAAGAAGCTACCACCTGCCAGGAACTGCGCTAGGTACTGAGAATAAGGTGATGCACAAAACAGACAAGGTCTCTACTCTCAACGAGCTTATACTCTAGCACAGTTGTTCTCAAACTTGAGGGGGGCATCAGCGCCCCCCAGATGCCTTGTTGAAACGCATATCGCAGGGCCCCACCCCTAGAGTTTCTGATTCACTACATCCGGAATGAAGTCTCAAATTCACATTCTGATAAGTTCCCAGGTGAGGCTGAGGCTACTAGGCCTGCTGCGAACCACCGTGCAAGTGACAATAACATCACGAGGAATAACAGTTTTGGAATTGTGAGGTTGGTAAGGCCACCAAGAGTCTCCTTCCCAGTTCTGCTAATGGTCTGTCCTGCTCCAATGTCTGTGGTACCCAGCGCCCCGACAGCAGCCATATCTACCAGACCTTCCTGCCCCTTAGTGGTTTGGAACTGGCTCCAAACATTACTGCCAAGAGATAAGTCCAGTGGGCTTTCTGCCTGCCTGTCCCATTCTGACCTTGGGAGATCTATTTCCCTTTGTTCTAGATCATGTCAGGGTGTCAAAAGCTGCAGCTTCAATCCTGAGTCTAATACGAGTTTGCCATAAAAAATACAAGAGGATTCCCGAAGCCACAGAATGAAGGCTTTTACAATATCAATTCAACCCTTGTAAATTTAATCCAGGGTTATTTGTTGCACCAAAATCTCTTTACTGTGATGTATTACTTAGTTACTGGGGTTATCACAGCCATATCCTAAAGTTGCACAGTACATAAAACATTTCAGTTAACAATGCGGGAAGGTTAACTCCCCCAGATAACCTGCAATCACCAGGGCTAGTCCAGATGACATGCCTCTGTCAGCTTCCACGAGCTATTGATGGTTCAATCAGTTTGTTTTGAAGGTAAAGTACAACAAAAGGGCAGTAAACTTATTCAGACTGTCAACAGGGGCTATCGGGAATGGGGCTTGCAGGTAAGTAATTCTGGGTGTTTTAAAGCTATTATCAAACAGCAATGGTTGAAGGAAGAGACAGCTACTAATAACACAGAAGGCAGCCATCATAAACCACTTTATGGCAGAAACCCCCGTCTATAAATCCTGCAGCACCCGGAGACAGCTTCAGATTTATAAAACTGCTTGTTAAGCCAGGGCACTGCTTAATGAAAAGAGATCCGTCTAAGTTCTAAGGCTCACGTCCCCTGCTCCAGAGGGCAATGCCAACTTTCCCGACCTTCCCAAGGTGGCTGGGAGAAAGCCGCAGGGCTGGGAGGGGTAGCGAGTGAAATCAGGGGCCCTCCTGGCTGTGATACGGAAGGTGAGGTTATCAAGAGGAGACCAGGGACCCTGGGAAGGTGTTCCAAGACCCATCTGTCTCTGTCTGCAAACAGATTCTCCAAAAGCGAGAGTCCCACACAGAGCTTTTCGGGCTCTCTCTCTTTTCATAGAGGATGCTCCACTTCCTGAAAGAACTTCTCTTAGGAAGATACCTGTTACCTACAACTGGTAGGGGGGACAAAAGGAACAGCAGAAAGGGTTTTTTTGTTTGTTTATTTGTTTGCTCCCAAATCAATTTTCTCTACCGAAATCCCAAAGCTCTGGCATTTTTCATCTAGACTTCAAAGGGAAGGGAGGGTGCTCTTGTCTTCTGACCACATCTGCTTCCCCGGGGGATCTGGCTGCTCCCCAGGCCCTCTGCACAACCACAGAAACACCAAGACAGACCTCCGATGTCTGCTTCTGGGGCTGGCTGCCATGTTTCATCCCCCGAGGAGACTCTACTCAAGAAACACCAAATTTCCAGATCCTGAGGGAGCTGGATATGGCGTCACTGGGATTTTCCCCACTTCCTTCCTTTCACAGCACTCAATGCTTCTTCCTATTGCTTCCTGCTGCCTTCTTGCTCCCATGCATGGGAAGCGGGGAGACCTGGTGACTGGTGCCCCACCCAGGGGCCCCGAGGGCAGCACGGGGTGATCCATGAACTGCTCTCAAACTTTCACAAAGAGTAACAGAAAAGCGTGGACACGCCAACAAAACATCAAGCTTCTTTGTTCTTGACTGGATGACATGAACCCAGTTTGGTAACACTGCTTACCTCATGCTGATCAAAAGCACTGATCAACAGCTAAATGTCTCTGACGAATTTTAAGAAGTTAGCAGCGGCTTACATGCAGCTTATGGAAGAGACCAAAGCTTTCAAGTGTTGGGCGGCGGGGAGTGGACAAAAGGACGAGAGGGAGGTCTTCCCAACAAAAAGCGTGGGGACTAACCGGGCAGAGGGAAGTGCCCAGGCTCTGGGCATCGCTTGCTGTGTGATTGTGGCTCGGTCTCTGCCACCTTCCTGAGCCTCAATTTCTCCATCTGTGCCACGAAGGGAAAGGGATACATGCTGCCCCAGCCTCTTTTAAGCTTTAGCTGGCTTGAATTCCATGTGCCTCCAAGTTAATTTACAATAAATGCATCCATATCCTCCTTTCTTATTACTCCAATTTCCTTGTCTAACCACTCCCTCACATCTCCAGGTAAAGGAGAACCGTGAGGAAAAGTCAATAAAGACCACAGAGGGATGAACAAACACTGTGAGTGGAGAGACGTCAATGCTCTCTAATGAGCTGAGGTGAGCTCACCTATAGCATTAATGAACGCCTGACAACCGGCCAAGGCCAGCTGACTTCCCTCAGTTCACCGGCAGCACGTTTGAAGTCTCAGTGCAAACAATACACCCACAGGACAGACCAAGGGCCTCGACAGAGGGTCACCAGCAATTACTCTGTGGGCTTCTGTCACTTTGATCTCTGGGTCGTGACCTTTGCTTTCTTGTGATCTTCAAAGCCCAGATTGCAGATTAGCTGGAGAATGCTCACTGGGTTATGTAAGCCACAAGTTTTACAGCTCCTCTACGGCTGGGAAATGGTGGTAACCCAGGACGGCCAGCAGTCGATGGCAGGCCCCTCCCTCCTTCCCCTTGGCTGAGTGAGACAGACACTGGGCAGGCCCCAGGGCTGCTCCCTGGGAGGCAACAAAGAAAGGGTGTCACGTTTTAAATAATTTCAAGTTGTAAGGAATACAGAGGGGCCTACTGAGGAGGAGGGAGGAAGGAGAAGCCAACCGGAGATTGGAGTGGCAAGAGAGAATGAAGGATTTAGTGACAGAAGGGTTTAGTGGAGGAAGGAACACTAAGAGACCATGAGACCAACTCCCGTATTTGATGCCTGAGGTCTAGCACTTGTGCACCATTGACTTCCACTCTACTGTCTTTCCTGCAGTAAGAGGAAAGAAAAGGATGACAAAGGAAGACAAGAAATACACCGTCCTGGGCATCCAAGCTCCCCAGACTTGAGTTATTGTCTGGCCAGTATTCGAGTCCACCGGAGGCCCCAAGGGGATCCTTAGTGAAGTGGTGGTTCCCCGGCTCAGCTCGGCTTCCCCATCCTTTCCTGCCCCAGTCCTGAAGGCTGCTGGACCTTCAGGTCCACCACCACCATTCAACATGCACCTCCATTCAACATTCATTCCAAAATAGCAGCCCACTGTGGACCCATGGCAAAGCAAGGGCAGGTTTCGGCGCCTGTAATAACGTGGCAATGGACGTATTCCAGCTAAGAGCTGTGAGGAACGGCACAGAGAAACCCAGGCTCGGTTTAGTTCCTGCCCCGGCAGGACCAGGGCACCGCTCAACAACTTGGGAGCACGTTCATGCTCACTCACGGATTTAAGGGGCCCATTTTACTGTTGGGACGTGTGCCAAGAAAATCCAACTGGGTGCAGAGGGGTAAGTGAGGAATGAAAAGGGGTGATGTGGGGGGGGAGGGGAGGAAAGCATCAGTAGAAACTGAAGCAACTGCGGGGCCATTTCCAATAGCTCCATAAACCTGGTCACTTCCCATTTCTGGCCCAGTGGTTGTCCACCATGTGACCTGAAACTGGACTGACCTCTCTGAAATCAACATATCTCATGGAAATGAAACAAAAGACGTACTTGTTTTGATGTATGGTTGGGTGACATATTATAAATATTAAATCACATAACCACAGAGGATGCCAATCAATGTGAAATTTTTTTAGACAGCACTAAATGAACCATGGGTTCTTGCTTCTGAATACCCTCCTTTAAGGCTCCTACTACTGCTTAAATGATTAATAGAAGACATATTGTCAGAAAATGTACTTAAAGCGAAAAACAGTAAACTGTAGAAATATCATTCATTTTCTAAGCAATTTTCGAGTGAAAATGTCCTATAAATTTACATAGAGGCCCTACTATTAGGCTCTGGGTAACAGCTAGAAGGAAGGCTGACCTCACGCTTTGTGGATAAAGGGCCAGGAAAACATTTTACCGAAAGGAAACGAATGGTGGCTACACTGTTTTGTAGAAACCCAAATGCCACAGGAATTCAGGATTCAGAAGTCTTACTGGGAAACTGTAAAATTTCTCAGGGGCATATGAAGCACAGACTCCAGGATGAACAAAGCAGGGCTGCTTACAGACCATAGAACAGAACTGCCTCATCCACCCATTCGTCTCACCCAAATGCAAGGGTGACGGTGCTTGTTAAAGCAGAAATAAAAAATCTAGAATTGCTAGAGAACAGGCCTGCCACTCCACTCAAGCATCAGAGGCCGTGCAGTCGATGTATAACTGCATGGGCCCACATTGAACGTTCCCTCCACTGTTCTTAGTTCCCGCTTCTCTCAGAGGGTGCACATTTTGCCGGTGTGGTGGGTGACTTACAGACTTTCTAAGGTAGTTCTGACCAGATGTGATTTCGGCTGTGTGTGGCCTCTAGAATCCAGCTCCTCATAGCAACCTTGACATATGTGCACTAACACACAGCCTCCCCAGCCCCAGCCCTCCACGGCTTCCAGGGGTTAACAGACCTGGAGTGGGGAAGGTATGCCTGGAGGGTACCCAGGCCAGCCCAGGAGAAGGATCACTCTTCTACAATCAAGCCCTCCCCAAAGAATCAAGACCCAACGACCAACACTTGGGTAGATTCTGAAGGATAGTTCCTTGCTTGTTAACTGCATTTGTTGACATCCAAGTGGATCTAATTCTAAATAGGCAGTGGACACCCAAGGTGCCCAAAGGGCCCTGCATTTCTCTACAAGTACTCAGCTTCTCAGATGGAACAGTAATTTCAAGCCACCTCCTGTAAACAGTCACCAAGTCCCTATTACACAGCCAGCACTACTTTCAGTATTGATAAGGCTTCAAAGGGCAAGAAGACACAGTCCTGACCTTCTGGAAGCCATTCTCTGGATGTCGACATATATGAAACAGTCAGAGAAATATACATGATGGAATATATAAAATGGTATGAGATGGTCAAAGGGGAACTGTAACTGCTTGGGAGGACAGTATCTCAGAACACCAGAGCCGACAGGGACTTTAAGTACCCCTTAGTCCAGTAGTTCTTGACTGAGCATCAAAGTCACCTATTGACTATTTTGTTGCATTTGGCACTAAATGAATCAAAACGCCTTGGATGATTCACAAGTATAGCCTTGGTTAAGGGTCACTGATCTAAACTGTCCTCCCCATTTTAAAGGTCCCACTGGCAAAGCTGGACTCCACATCAGATCTTTTGATCTGACCCCTTACACCATGGATCTAAGTAGTTTTTCCAATGCGACTAGTTACAATAACAACAAAAATAGCATTAGCTTTTCTTTTTCCTTTAGAACCTTCTCTTTGCGACTGAATAGAGTAAGGTGGAGTGGGAGATTTTCCTCCCTCTATTACTCTCATTCCAAAAAAAAATGCACCTACAGTTCAATTCACATATAACTCCATGAATAACTGAATGAAAGAATTAATGTGTGTGAATGTGTGCATACACACATATACACACATGCATGTATATGTACATATATAAAATTTACTGGGCGATTTTAAAGCATTAAAACCAGAAATCTAAAGAAAAAGGTCAAAAAACAAACGAGAATTTCCCAAACAATTCTTGGTTTACTAAAAATGTTAACTGAGAGAACTTTCTTGTACCTCCTGACCCTTCCAAGATATATCTTATAATAAGTTGCTGCCAGAAGATAAAATGTTTTAAATGATCCCTTCATAGCTGAAATCAAGCTGTTAAATTACTCAAAGTTGATAAGAGTAACTGTTAAAGAAGAAAATTAAGTTCTAAGTGATTAACTTAACAGGTTGATTTAGAAATTTTAACTATTCACTCCCTGGATATTAACCATATTTCTCCTAATAGAAATCATATTCAAATCGACAGTATCACATCCCAAATAAAAATCTTCATGAGGAAAAAAGATTTAGTGCATTTCTTTTGAAGTAGGGATAGAGCTTTATTCTAAGATGGCTTAAAAATAGTCTAAGATTCCTACAAAATTCTTCCCAGTAAAGAAGTACAGCTGAATTTCTGCTGTACTCTTGCTAACATTATATGTATATGTATGTTTTTTTAACATACAATGTTCAATAACCTTCACTATTTCTTACAGATTGCCTTTATATAAAATGTATGCCCTCAACTACATTCCTTCGTGGGTCACCACAGATTTAAAAATCTGAACCCCAATAGAACCAGTTCCTCTTGAACCATTATCCTTTCTCCCCAATCCTCCCAAACTTATTTTCCAGTAGCCCTACCTGCCTTATACTTCCTTCCTTCCTCCCTCCCTCCCTCCTTCCCACATTGATTCGTCAGGTGGGGTGTTAATGAGAGCTCACATCATAATGGAGAGAAAAGCTACACTACACATATGAAAAGATCATTCAAAACATTTACAAAACAATAATCAAGAACAAGAGTGTATAGAATTCCAAGTGTAGAGGAAAAATGAGTTTAGTAAAATGGGTTAGATCAAAAAGACTCCCTAAAGAGAAGTGAGTTTGGATCAGGTATTTCAAAGCAGATGGTTCAGAAGTTGAGAGAAGAAAAAACAGCATTTCTACCTGGAGCCCATCAAATCCCATAGTTGGTAGACACGGAGGCATAGCTTTATGGAACAAAGCCATATGCCTCATGGGATTTCCTCTTGGGGTTGTATATAAGCTCCCTAAACCTTTGTGAGAAGTACCCTCTCTCTAAATAGTGACTCAGAAGCAGACAGAAAGATCTTACGACAAGGAGCAGGGGCCAGCAAAAAATAGCCCACGGGTCTAACCTGGCCTGCTGCATGTTTTTGTAAATAAAGTTTTATTGGAACGTGGCACTGCCTATTCATTTACCAACTGTTCATTGCTACTTACGCACTATAATGGAAGAGTTGAACAGTTGCAACAGAGAACATATGACCTTCAAAGAATAAAATATTTAATATCCAGCCCTTTACAAAAAAGTTTGTCAATGCCTGGCCTATGCCACACAACAGCTTTTCATGTTTCTTGACGCTGGTTACCCTCAATGAAGGGAGACCCTGGCTATAGGGTACCCAAGGGGGAAAGTTTAATACAGCATGAAGGGGCCACTGATACTTACCAGACATCTACTATGCACCGCAGGATACAATATTATCTCCCCAAAGATGTCATTTTTCCCTTCTCACACCATGCTCAAACCCCTAGATACCCACCTGTATCTCTTGTAATCTTCCTCATCCTTTTCCAGGCTGACTAGCTCGTTGGGACATGCCACATTTCCCAGCAGGCTGAGGTACTCCAGAGCTGGTGTTGCTTCTGCCAGATGATCAAGCAGGCACTCTAAGTCAGTGATGTGACAAAGGTTAAGGATCTTGATCCAGAAAGACAAAAGGCTTAGCTAGGAGCACAGACCATACCTGACAGGCACAGCCTAGCAGCTGACTGAGTCCTGTCTGCTCCCAGGACAAGACGAGGGTGAGGGTTGAAATCAACTTGCTGTGGGTGTCTGGCATGGCTAGTTTTTCCCTCCTACTGTTTGGGACACAGCCCAGCTTTTCCCTGGGCAGGTGAGGTTAAGTCAAGATCACTTAAGAAAGAATGAATGAGCTTAATTGTTTCATTGTACTTTTCTTTCCTATATAGTTCTATTTTTGTTTTAAGTGATGAACGGTAGATTCCACGTAGTAAAATATTTTACAATATGCAGCTCCATAAAACTTTATTTTTTCTAGTAATGAAAGCAAGACATTACTTCCAAAGGCCTCATCAGAAATATATTTGTTCTCCTATAGGGAGAAATTCATCATTAAAACGTGGGAATGGCATGGACGCAAACAGGGATTAGCAGCATCTGGTACGATCTGACCGTCTCTTGTGGAGCTAAGCACTGCTCAGTGGCCTCACCAGTGGCAATAAGACACTGGATTGGGTGAAAAGGAGAACTAAGCTAGGAGGAGAAGACAAACAGTTAGGACAGTTTTAGTGAAGCCAGGGAGGTCAGAAAGCATTTCCTGAGGATCTGTTGTGAAATCAATATTCCATGAAGGAGAGAATAAAAAAGAAAAGGAGGGGCAGAGTGGTGAGAGTATTCCATGATCCATCACCTCAGTGGGACCCACTGTTGGGTCAAGATAAACACTGAGACTCCAAACCAAATAAGGCAAGAGTCATAGATGCAGGGAATCACAGGCATTGGGAAGGACTAGTCCACACATCAGCTCCCAAGCCACATACAGAGAGCTGAGCCCTAGGCAAGCTGAGGCAGCAGGTTGTGAACAGAGGCATGAGTACCAGGGGCCCATCAATGGGAAGAGTTAGCCAGTATCAGCAGAGAGAACGGGGTCCTTGCCAGCGAATGCATGCCAGCAGAGCATACAGGGGCTAAACACATGATGGTGGAGGCAGCACACAAGAGTCAAAGACTCAGCATACCGTTTCCAGGAGAAAACAAAAATGAAATAAAAGGGCTGCCCTCACTCTGTGACGATGCTCTCTAACCGTGGGATGTCATCCCAGTTTTCTCATACTTCAGCTTGTCCGCTGAACTCCAAATCCAACCCATGTCTGAATCCAGTCCCTAACATATCTGCCAAAGGATCACCACAAGGAAGCTCATTCTACCTCTAACAACCATAAGAAGAGAGTTTTTCTTTCCCCAGGGATGGAATCTTCCTCGAATTCCCACCCACTGACTCAATTTAGCTACTTGGGAGTCACAAAGAGTAAGTCATTCCTGTCTTCCATGTGATGGCCCTTCAGATGGTTGAAGCTCACATATCTTCCTTCAACCTTATATTTTCCAAACTAAGTTCCTTCAAGCACTGTTCATATACAAGCTACGTCAACATCATATACAAGAACAAGCACCGGACCCTGGGAGGGAGCAAGACCAAGACAATGAAAAGGCAAGCTCACAAGCCAAAGAGGGGAAAACTAGTTAAAGAGGGTCCAAGCATCCTCATCCATTGTGGGTTTCCATTTGCCAGCGTCACCCCCCATTCCCTAAACAAAGACAGGACAATGGACAACAAAGTATCAATCTTTCAAATCTTCAACCGATGACATCCAGGAATGACCACAAAGGATCGCTGGAATGAGGGTGATGGGAAAAGGAGCACATGGAAAAGATGAGAAAGGAGGTCCCACCAAGGAGGTAAGCTTGAAATACAGCAGGTTTAAGCGGCCAGGAGTCAAAACATTAATGTATTTCATCACCCAAGACAAAACACACTTACTACTTCTTGAAGTTCAGTCACCACACTCTTTAAGAAAATCATTTAAATAAAACCAATTAAAATGACAGTGAACAATTTCAGCGAAAACTTGCCTTTTCCAGCAGGTTCTATCTTTGGATCCTTCACAGTCATTACCAATACATTAAAAAAAGAAAAGAAAAAAAAATGGAATCTTGCCAGTACTCTACAAGTGCTGCCCTTCAACCCAGGCAGAGGCACCTCAGGGGCCCCCATGCTTTGGAGTGTCTTCCTCAAAAATTTTTCAGTCGTACTTCAGTACCAGGACTGCCTAGGGGCCAACAGCATCATTCAGGTTGGATACCCCATGCCTTCACTTGGACCTGCATGGGCCTCAGCCCCAGTCCTGGTTTCTCCCGTTCAAGGTTCTCTCCAATCCTCTGCCCCACACACAGGGGACCCACCAGATGCTCCAAGGAGCAGTAAGACTCATGCCCACCAGGTCGTCCAGAAGCCTCAACCAGGTGCTAGTTCTAGGGGGGCAGCCAGACAGCTGATCACTCTTGCTCGCTGGCGCAGTATTTCTTTTGTGAGACCGCAAGAGAGTAGGCTGCCAAAATGGCGCTGATGTGTTGACGTGAGGTGATTAGAAGTATTTATGTGGACAACGGCCCTAGAGAACCCAGGGGAAGCCCTTTCTGCTATGGACAGCAAAGTCCAGGCCAAACCTATTTCCCTCTTAGAGACAAATTCCTTAAAGCTGCCCCTTTTCTTCATCTACTGCATGAAGGTGAGAACGTGAAGGAATGGAACTCAAAACTGGCAAGATCTTCAAGTTAGGGAAACACTGGGCAACGGAGTTGGCTTGAAGTCCCAGTCATGCCTCAACATTCAGTGACTAGTTATGGGAAGCCTTGCATTCTACCGTCCAGGGAAGTAGGCCCAGTCTCATGTGAGTTAATCTTCATATGTAAACGTGCCACAGAGCTAACAGAGCTTGTGCGTGAGGGCTGCACGCTCACATAGGCCCTTTCCAGGGTCCCGGGAAAGGCCCTGGTAATAGAGTCACATGGACACATATTTTCATGAAACCTGCAAATGTAGGTTACTTGCACCACAATCAGTTAAGAGCATTGTCTTTCTCTGGTAGGACTTCTTCTGTCACACTTCTGCTTGAATAGGATGATGCTGGAGTAGCTGTGGGAACTCTGGGGACCTAAGAGGAAATGGTGAAGGAGTGGCATTGAATTAGGATTCAGTGGATCTGTTTCTGTGGTTTGTAGTCATTTCTGTGTCTGTTACTACAACAGCACCAGTAGGAATGGTTTGCAGTGATATTTCTACTACCCACCATGCTGACACACACATGTGGGGACCAACATAAAAACGACGATAAAACAGTTAATGAACTTATCAATTCAGAGAATATTTAATATTAAGATGCTGAGTATGTATACACACACGCACTCAAACACAACTAACTTGAAATGTCTTGAAATCTTTTAGCTCATAGACGAGAGAAATGTGTAAGAGTTTTCCCAAAATTTAGTAATTCTAAAACTTTTACCAATAATTCAGTGGTGAAATTACCAATTATGAATGGTGAAACTGAAAGAAACATCCCTAAATATTAAAAACGAAAATCAATTTTCAATTAGATGGAATTATCTACTCTCTATAGAAAACACTACACAATTTATTTACATAATGAACTTATAAGGGAATCTGCAGAAAAGAAATAGAAAAAAGATCTTATACAGATACATTTAGTATAAAGGAGATTGTTTTCTAAATATTTTAATGTGCAGTATCCATCAATCTAAAAAATTTTTAATTTGCTTTGATGTATTTTTTTATTCCAAATAAACATTCATCTTCATACCTAATTTTGCATTTGTAATTATAGTCTTTGCCTTTAAGAGGGCCTCCTCAAATTATGCAAGCTTCATACTTTACAAAATCTGGATCCACACATTAACAGGAGGCCATGGAGAGGCAGACTCATCTGAATGTCTTGATCATGGGAATTTCTTGGGCAAAGGGTCTGCAGGCTTCAGGAAGCTTCAGCCACCCTATGCCAATGAATCCAAGAAGTGCTGGATTCCTTGGAGCCTCAGAGCCTGCCTCCTTTAGGATATTTTGTGAGGCAGAAGCGATTCCTTCCCCCTAAGCCTTCCAACTACCCACTAAATGATCATTTGGGCTGGGCCAGGTGGTCCCCCCAAATCCACACTGTGAGAAATCACTAGCACCTACTCCGCGGATGCTCTGGACCAGAACATCATCATCATGTTGATACCACCATTGGAGGATGACACGCAAGAAGAAATTTTACTTGGTTTCTTTGTCTCCTGGGTCAGTAAGGACAAGCACAGCCCTGTCTTGCCTGATTGCGAGCTCAGAGACAGAACTTGCCACATTCTTTTCTGTCAAGTTGCAGAGAAAATTAACCAGAGTCAATCAGCGGAGGGAACTTGGTGTCCCTGGTTAACCAAGACTACCTCAGTGGAGCCACTTTCAGGGATTCTCTGAAGGGTGGTTTCATTTTTTTCTCCTTTTTAAAATGTGAAGCTATCTGGCACAGTTTCAACTCTCTCCAGCTGCATTCTCAGCACACACCTGGTTTCCTTCATCAAGTCTTCTCCAGAGCACTTGCCATTTAGATTTTTTTCAGTGTTGTCTACAGAAAGTTGCCACTGCAGAGCCCAGCTGTCATGGCTAGGCTTGCCAATGGAGATTTTCTGCAGAGGGCCCAAGATCAAAGCCACATCTTGCCTTGAAAGTTTGGAGCCCGAGGGAGGAGGGGAATCTCATGGTGTCACGTCCAGTTGCACAGGTCTGAAGCTGCTTCCCGGGTGATAATGGGTACGTACCTCTCTCTGTGCTCAGCTCCAGGTCAAAGGGCAGCACCTGTGACCACTGCAGTATTTCAACCACAGCTTATCCTGACAGAAGATTTTCAAATGCTAAACAGTCTACATGGCATGTATGATTCACACCCACACGTGTCAGAAATATTATCACATCCAGAAAACAATTAAGAAAACTATGGTCAGGACTTCCCTGGTGGCGCAGTGGTTACGAATCCGCCTGCCAATGCAGGGGACATGGGTTCGAGCCCTGGTCCGGGAAGATCCCACATGCCACAGAGCAACTAAGCCCATGCGCCACAACTACTGAGCCTGCACTGTAGAGCCCAAGAGCCACAACTACTGAGCCCACGTGCCACAACTACCAAAGCCCGCATGCCTAGAGCCTGTGCTCCGCCACAACAGGAGCCATTGCAGTGAGAAGCCTGCGCACCGCAACGAAGAGTAGCCCCCGCTCACTGCAACTAGAGAAAGCCCGCGCACAGCAACGAAGACCCAATGCAGCCAAAAATAAATAAATTAGTTAATTGTAAAAAAAAAAAAAAAAAAAAAGATACTTCTAAAAACAAAAAAGAAAACTATGGTCAAAGGTCACACAGTCTCTAAATGGCCAAGTCTATACTCAAACCTAGGCCCTATAAAGTGATACTTCTCATCATTTCCTAACACAAAAAGGAGAATTTAAAACACTGAAAAATGAGGGGTCATATGCTTTTGTGGGATATCATGAGGTTCTGTCATCCAGCTGTGCTCTGTACCTCAGTTGCTTTCAATTTGGGCTTATTCATTTAAGGCATCGAGGCTTTGGCTAACAGTTAAGTGTTCAAAGAACTTGTAAAGTTTTGGGGTGTTTAAGTGATTTCATATATCTATATAAAATGCCATTACAATCTCTCAACAATACTTCCAAATGTGTGATACCCAGTTTACAGGTACAGACCCTTCCCCAAGACGACACGGTAAGTTGCTATGGGAACTCAAGTCTGGCCTTCTAACTCCACGCACTGGTTTCCTTACCACAGCCCAGCTGTGTAACATATAGCATTATTCTTTATTCCTTTTGGCACTATAATCCATACTGCCTCTTCATACATGTGCTTAAGCAAAGAGAAACAGAAAATAAAGAAATGAAGTGTGATTTAAAATGAAGTCAGCTTATCACCTTTCCCCTACCCACCTCCAAAAGGCAAGTGGGAGAGAATAATTTGATTGTGCAAAGGTTAACTATCTATATTTTCCTGACATTTCTGTTGTTCCCTTACTTAGGATTGAGTATTCAGACATGATATGGCTGAGACTGTCCATACTCGTGGGTGAGCAAGAAGGAGAGAGTGTGAAAATATGAGTGTTGAGGAGAGGAAGTCAACTCCATGGCCAGTGACCACGGGACTAGTCCAAACAAGCCAAAGGAAGAGAGAGATAAGCTATAAAAATGAGATGAAGAGGTAGACTGGGACAACCAAGCTCTTAGGTCTATCAGAACAGGACCCCAAAGCTGAGGGCTGAACAGAAGTGGAACAAAGGGCTGGGAGATCAAGGAGGAAGTGTGCAGCTGGGAAGGTGAATTGAGAAGAAATTTGCCAGATGCTTGGTTTGGGCTCTGGAATCCCTCTCATATTTGTTCTACATTTGGCACGTGACTTGCTTTGGCCATGGGACAGCAACATCCATGATGCAAACAGGGCTTTAAAAGTACTTGTACATCAAGCTTTGCTCTTGGAGCATCCCTCTCACATGGATAGGCCTGTGCTAGCCTGTTGGAGACATGTAGTCCAGCCAACAACCAGTACCAACCTCCAGATATATAAGCAAAGCCATCTCAGATCATCCAGCCCCAGCCGAGCCTCCAAATCACTATGATTGCATGAGTGACCCAAGCAAGACTAGCAGAAGAACCATCCAGCTGAGCCCTGCCCAAATAGCTGATGCACAGAACTGTAAACCAAAAATATTTGTTATTTTAAGCCACTAATTTTGGGGGTGGATTATTATGCAGCAAAGCTAACTGAAAAAGCCCTAGTCTAAGGCATTTCATGGAGTAACAATAGCAATATGGAACCTCATAACTGTTGTAGAACCTGGAGTATTTGCATAAGTAGGGAGGAGAGTCAGTTGGCTGAAAAGGTCAAGTCAGGAGTATAGGATAAGAGAATGGCATGTAGTGTTACCGCTGCTTTTACCTGCCTTTCATCCTACAACTTCTTGGTCAAGTGCATGGGGAAAGTAAACCAATCTTCATGATCACACTGGTAGATCAGGGGAGAAAGAAGTCACGCTGCATCATGAAAAAGCTAACTAGTTATCTTTTGTATCTACTGGCAATAAAGTACTTACAACAGTGTAGTGATATAACTGGCCAGCTCTACAGCTACACACTGCCTTCCGCTGCAGTCCCTTTCACAACACCATCATTGCTCCCTGAGCATTACTGCTACAGATTGGAGAAAAGGACTGAACCAAGGAAAAACAAGAAGCCTGTTAATATCTGATGATAGCAACACTGAAAACAAAACCGTTATTCAGTCCACCTTATTACTTTAAAAATGAGAAACATTCTGTACAGCATAGGAATCCACCAACAAAACAAAAAGGTAACCCACTGAATGGGAGAAAATAATTGTAAATAATATTTCATAAGGGGCTAATATCTAAAATATACAAAGAACCCATACAACTCAACAGCAAAAGCAAAAAGAAAACCAATCCAATTACAAAATGGACAGAAGATCTGAATAGACATTTTTCCAAAGAAGACATACAGATGGGCAACAGGTACATGAAAAGATGCTCAACGTCGTTAGTCATCAGAACCACCATGAGATTTCACCTTACACCTGTTAGAATGGCTACTATCAAAAAGACAAGAAATAATGAGTGTTGGTGAGGATGTGAAGAAAAGGGAACCCTTGCGCACAGTTGGTGGGAATGTAAATTGGTGCAGCCACTATAAAAAACAGTATGACAGTTCCTCAAAAAATTAAGACTACCATATGATCCAGGATTCCACTCCTTGGTATTTATCCAAAGAAAACAAAAACACTAACTTGAAAAGATGTATGTACCCCCATGCTCACTGCAGCATTATTTACAATAGCCAAGGTATGGAAACAACCGAAGTGTCTATCAAGGATGAATGGATAAAGAAACTGTGATACACACACACTCAATGAAATATTATTCAGCCATAAAAAAACAATGAAATCTTGCCATTTGTGACAACATGGATAGACCTCAAGAGCATGATGCTAAGTGAAATAAGTCAGACAGAGAAAGACAAACACTGTATGATCTCTCTTATATGTGGAATCTAAAACAACAATAACAACATCAAGACCAAGCTCATAGATAGAGAGAACAGACTGGTGGTTGCCAGAAGAGGGAGGGGGTGATGGTAGTAAGAGAAATGGTAAACCACTTTTTTGTTGCTATTGTTTTTAGTTTAAATAAATTCAAAAAGTTAATTAATTAATTCTAAAGTGGATCCCTGTGCATTTTCAGTATATTCTATGCCAGGTTATGAAAATGAATCCTCTAAAATGGGAGACAGTAATGCTTAGTAAGTTCACATGAATATTAGTAGAATCTAACCTAATTAGACTAACCAGGTAATCTGCCAGGCATCATTACTTACTCAATATCTCTTCAATTGTCAGTGGTAATAGAAAAAAGCAATACTATAACCTACGTATTTCAGATACACTGGTATCCAACAAATACTTTCCAATAATTGGTTATTACATAAATCAGTGGTTGATCAAAAAAAAGAAAAACCATCCACTGATTCATCTGCAGACTGGGATTGCATGAAATGACATTCTCTCACAGCTGGTATGCTCTTCTCTGAATTGTTTTGCTCAGGCTGGTGCTAAAAGGAGCTTGCAGTTCTCAGTACGTACCAACTAATACTACAGAGAAGCGGCCAGGAAGTGTGCTGAGTGAGAAGAGGAATTGAGTTTGGGATTTGCATTTGTACAGCATTTGCTGTACAGTCCTTGTGACTTCATCTGTGGGCTGTTAGGGAAGCCCTTCTCACTGTACTATTTTTTATATTGCCTTCTTGACAATATCCCGGGGCAGAGGCAGCTGGTTTTATAGCTATGTAGAAACCTGCTTTGCTTATGTCATCATTGTACTTTGATTCCAACATGCAAAAAAGTTTTTCACATATTCCTCTTTATGAGTCATTCTGATAGGCAGGTGAAAGCTGTAACATCACACGCACACAATGATGCTAAACAGAGGCTCTGAGAAGATTACTTAACCATGGCCACACAGCTAAACATGATAAAGCTGACTTCACAACCCAAGTCCAACAACTCCAATACTCTACAGTGACATGGGACACAGGATATGAGCATTGAGGTCCATAGGAAGAACCATATCATCCAAATTCTAGTCTAATTATCCTTTTATTCTTAATTAATTGGAGAATATCATCCAGCTGATCATCCCAGACAGCTAAGGAACCCATAAGATACACTGACTGTAATAATTTTTCAAACAACAACTAGGAAACTTGGTTGACCAAAGGATAGGAGAAGAAAAAAAAATCCATCAACATTTCATTATGATAAAGACCGATATTTACCTGTAGGCCTTCTCCTTCTTCTAAGAAAGTGCCTATTATTAATGGACACAAGTAGCATATTTTACTGAATAAAGAAAATATTAACTTATGACTTACCATATAAACAGTGGCTAAAAATAATTGTGCAAATCAGTCTTAAAGCTGACATAAACATATATGTTAATCTTAACATATTTATCTGGCTTTATTTCATACTCTATGGGAAAATGCCCCCATCCCCTTTCTATTTCTAACTTACCATGTGAACAAGTGATTAAACCACACCAGGTCTCAAACGCTCCATCAATAAAACAAGGTGATTGGACTTCAAGTCTGAAGTAACACAGTAAAATGGAAAGAACTCTGGATCTGGCCACAGTTGAGACTGAATCCGGGGCCTAGCATCTTGTTAAATGTCTGGCTGTGGGCCTATATTTCACCTCTTTCCTCGTCTAGGTAAATGGACAAACCACACCTTTCTCAAAGGGTTTGGAAAGAGTGAAAAATAATACACCTAAAGTTACCTAGCATAGTGTCTGATCCACAGGAGTGCTCAACAAAGAACAGCTGATGATAATGATTTCTTCATCCCATAATCATTTACTGAACCTCAAGCCTGCACCAGACATTATTCTAGGTGTGAAGATACAGGAGTTAACAAAACTGACAAAACTCCCCACCTAAGCCAGCGGGCACTGTGCAGGCATGGAGGTCCACAACTCTAACAGGGAGGAGCTGTGTGGCTTACACTGAATAAAGGTTCTGATTCCTTTCTTAGCCTCACTACAGAATCCAGAGCAACTAGTCCCTTTGAGTCTCATCCCAGGCTGCTAGATCCTCACCCACTTAAGGAGAAACCACACACTAGAATGGCTCTCCTCGGCCCTTCTCATCATCCTAGTACCATCAACACCCCAGAGAACAGAGCTGGGCCAGGGCTTCCCACTAATCCTCCCCCTGAGCCCCTTCCCCCTTCTCTTTGGCCAGAAGCATTCCCCAAGCCTGCACCAAAGCCTTCCAGAAACCTCCCTGAAGGCCAAGGTTGCTTGGACGTACTACCCCCTGCTTCCCACCAGAGGTCGCCCTCCCACACAAGCCTAAGCAAACAGAACCCGGCTTTGCCCTCTCGGCAGCAGGGACATTATTTTCTTTCTCTATTTTTATCTATTAAAAAGATTTCTTTACAGCCATAACTTAGATCTCTACACTAAAATGGAGCAACAGGAAGATATAATGGTGCATTTCATTTATGAATGACCTGTAATAAATTACTCCAAAGTGTCCCGAGTGCCAGGAGACAGAACGCTTTGTCTGCCCACGGACTGTATTTCACCTGCTTTAATTTAGCTGACACATAAAACTCATTTGACATTTTGCAGGTATTTGTGGGGGGCGGGGGGAGGGGTAGCCTGCGGGAGGGGACCACTGCGGGGCTGGGTGGGGGGGAGTGTGGGTGGCGGCAGAGCCAAGGATATTTGGTTCTTGTTGAGGGTTAAGGTGTGGAGCCTGGGTAACCCTGGCAACACGAGGTCATCCCCGAGCAGATTGTTGTCCAAGATGAGTTCCTCCAGGCTCCGGAACGCGCTCAGTCCTTCCAGTGACCTGCAATGACAAAGGCAACAGGAAAAATGATCCTGCACTAAATCAGGGAGGCCATTATGAGCCGAAATAAATATTTTAACCTTCCCTTTCAGGACTGGGAATAGTTTGGGCTTGGTGCCTGTCAGCAAAGTGAATGACAAGAATTAGTAGCGGGAGCCGGGGCGGGGGCGGGGGGGTGGTGGAGAAGGGGCCGCTGGCACTCACCGCATCCTTCACGCATTGCCAACATGAAGGATGAGGGTCACTTAGTGAGTAGCCAGGATCCAAAACAAAGGGCTTCAGATACGGCCTGCAGGATAAATTTGTCAATGTCTTGTGCCTTCAGGCACCCAGCCTCAGCTGACCCTAACCTCCATTCCCAAGATAAATAACTCTGTCACAGTTCACCTTCATTCCCTGGACACAAATTTAAGTTGTCATCCATCATTCCTGCCCAGAAATATCATACCCCTCTTACAATAATAAATATAACTTCAAGTATCATTTCTTAGCGGTTCTCCTCTACGCAGTCCTAGGAAAAGGCAAGGAAGGCTTCCTTTCTCTGCGTTCACAGCCTTTGACTTTTTCTCCCCTCTGCTTTTTTTCCTTACTAATCACTTAATTTGCTTCTGCCCAGTGTCCCTGTGGCTGCCTCAAAAGGCAAGATATCTGCGGAAGCACGGAATCACTCCAGTCTGAGTGGCTGTTTCTTTTTCTTTCATGATTTCTTTTTGTTTTTGTTTTTGTTTGGCAGGGGGAGGTGAGGTAAGGAAGGGGTTGAGGGAATTTCTGCCTCAAGGATCCTGACTTGACGTTTACTGTTTTAATTTATGGAAAGTGGATTTCTCACTTCATTTTTTTGAAAAAAGTGCCAAATACAGCAATGGAGATGTCGGGGCAGTAAAGAAACAGGCTTCGGAAAGAATTAAGTACCCGGCTCAGAGAAAAAAAAAGTATCGGGGGAAAACAGCCCTGTTAATAGACATAGCTGAAAGTTAACTCTTAAGGTTAGGGGCAGAGGGCTGCTGGGGGTGCAGGCAGTGAGGGGCAGCTGTGCGCATGTGCCTGCCCGGTGCACGCAGATGGTAATTACAGAAAGCTGCCCGGTGGAGGGACTCACACGGCCACATGCTCCCAGCTCGTTCACCTGCCAGACCCAAGAGCTGTGCTGAGCTTGCACAGGCTGACAGCTGAGCTACAACGACGCTGACCAGAGGGTGGACTCACACAGGGTTGCCTGGCTGCTCTATAAAATGTAACGAATCGGGGAGATGTTGTCTAAGCTATTTATGCATTTACTGACGGCCCTTCCATCACAGACCCTCCTGCTTGCGTGTGCAATGTCGGTACATGTGATGTGACTGTTTAGTGCCTGTATGCGTGGCGTGAGTGTGAACTTGAGCACCAGACCTTTCTGAATACATCCATCTGTCCCTTGTGGGACCTGTGTCAATAGGACTCCAAAATCAAGAGGAGGTGAAAGATGCCTGGTGAAGAAGCAATTCAACCCCCAGACTCCACTGGGTCCAGAGCTCCACCAGCAGCCCCACTCCTGCCCCAAACCTCCAGGTGGTCCCAGCCACGGCCCAGCACTCAGACCACGTCTAATCCTGTAACTGACACTACTTGTGCCGTAGTAGAGGGGCAATACCGCATATACTTGGGGTCAAGGATCAACAGGGTCACCAAGTTCCATTTCCTCCTCCTCCTCCTCTCTCTCCTTCCTCATGTTTCAGGAAGGCAAAACAAAATTTATACACATACAGTCAGGAAGGCCTGGGGTTTTACTTCTGTGCCATCATTTACTTGCAGCCTGGATTTGGGCATCTCAACAACCCCCTTGAGTTCCCTTCTTCTATGTTGTCCCAGCTCACAGGATCTTACAGGGAATACGTAGGAGAAGACTGACAACCTATTAGCAAATACTGGTTTCTTTCTTCTCCTTCCTCATTGATTTTTCTGGAAGCCCTGACCTTTGGTCAGGGGTGGGGTGGGTTCAGGATATAGGGGGTGGGCAGAGGAGATGTGCAAAGGTGTGTAGTAAGTGTGGCTTCTGCACGGAAACTTCAAGCTTTCTTCAAGTCCCTTCCTCCTTGGGGGTTACTGAGTGCTGATCCCAAAGTGTTCAGGACTAGCCCCTGTTTACCTCAAAGGGAGTCATGGCCACCTCCCCATCAGGGCACCTAATGGATGGCTAATCAGTCCTTTGTGTACAAACATCAGCTGGGCTCTGGTCAAAGGTGGCATCCAAATACACGTTGTCCCCGAGTTATGTTATCCAAATATAACACTTTTATCATGAGAATCAGCAAAGGGTTGGCAACTGGCAAGCAGAAGAAAGCTCCCTTCCAAGAGTGCTTCAGGGGAGTCATAAGACAAAATGACACCACATGGTGAGGACAAAGCCTGGAACACTAGAAGGGGTGCCCCCAGAGATGCCTTTCCCTCCAGGGTGGGCTCTAGGGCAGAGCTCAAAACAGGAGGGAGACTTCAGAGAGCACTTGGGAAGCTCAGGCTCAAATCCCCTGTCACCTGTCTGGTTTGAGATCCTTTTTGCCATGTCATATTGTTAGCTGCTCAGTTAAAAGGCAGGTTACGGGGGGTGGGGGGTTGCTAATTAATAAATCCCTGTCTTCATGTCATCACTGGGGTGTGCACTTGGTGATTTAATCAGCTAAATTCAGAGCTGAGGGATTGGAGGGACAGGAGGCAGAGAGCGTAATGGAAAGAACTGGAGGGGACAGGATTTCTGCAGCTTGGCTGGCATATGGAAGGCAACAAACAGATGCTTGGAAGGTGCTTTTTTACTTTTTAAAAAAGTTTACTTTTGCATTATTGCTATTGTTGTTGTTGCTGCTTTCCTAGAAGGAGATGGGGAAAGAAATTATGTGGGTCAATCTTTGAGCTCATACCCCTATATACAAGATGCCTGCAAAGAGACGTGTGCTATTAAATGACAAGGCAAAGAAGGCTTTAAGGGTCCACACAGATCATGCTGTTCAAGGGACAGCTATGGTAGCTACAAGAAAAAGATGGCAGGACTGGAATTTCTCCCCTATAACCTTGTGTGTGGACAGCAAAATGCACCCCAGACCCAAGAGCCCTGATGGAGGAGGTGAGTGTCACTCCAGGGTCACCCACCAGCTTGGCTGGCTGTGGCTACAAATGCCTGAGGGGTGGGCTGGGAAGGCCAGGCAGGCCTGAGTGACACGGACAGGGGCTGGACAGGGAGGGCAAGGCACAGCCAGCTGGAGAGAGGTCTTCCTGGCCCAGCAAGGAGATGTCAAGGGCAGGCAGGGAGACCCGGTGTGCGGTCCGATCTGTGCCACATGGTTTGCTCTGGAAACCTAATCAGCACCTCCAACGTGCACTGCAGGCTGCCAGCCTCCCCTCCACCAGCGGGAAAGCTGCCCATTATGTCACCCACAGGTACCAACCATCTTGGTTACCTCGTTCTCAGGGCTCCGGCTGGGCTCCCCTAGGAGCCGCTGCGGCTGCTGGGAGAGTCCCAGTGCCTTTTCCAAAGTCACATCAAAATGACAAAACATCACAATGCATTCAGCTCCAGCGGATTCAAACAGAGAGAACTTTTAAGTTTCCACTGTAATTAACCCTATCCTCGTTAAGATAATTATGATCAAGCTTCCTGTCAGAGTTAATATCCCAGCATCATTGCCCGTGGCTCCCACTCTGCCTTCATTAGCTTACAAAAACAGTGGCGCTAAACAGGCCCCTCGCCCTCTGCAAGTCAGGCCAGTGCTGGGAGCCTCACAGAGGGAGGGACCTCAGGCAGGGCAGCAGGGCCTCCTAGAACCCCAATCCCTTCTGCTCCTGGGTGGGCGCACACTCAGTGGCCTCCATCCTTTCCCCAAAAGTTGTCAGAACAGGGAAGGAGAAGGGCCCGGACCAGAGCCAGGCTGGGAGGTTTGGGCAGAAGAGGTATTCAAATGTAGCTCCCCCTTCTCCAGCAAAAAACCAGCCAGGAAAACCATCAGAAGACACATCCAGAATTCCCGGTTCAAGAACTGCCCATCTCTTTCCTGGGGTACAGGCTATGGTCAGAACTAGACCTCTCTGCCCTCAGCTCCCAGCCTGTAGCGGGGATGATAATTCTGCCTGACATGAGATGGGCAGGGAACGGGGAGACAGTTAACCACAGACCCTGAGAAAGAAAAGTATCCCTTTGTGGAACCAGAGTTGCCTCAACTCCAGAACCAATTAAGAAAAGAAGATTTCTACTAAGGTCATTACCTACTCCCTCTGTGATATCTACCTAAATATCCATATACATATTTTTAACTGAGAAAATGGAGAGGCCGTGGAAATCCTAGAGGACCTAACCCATATATCTGATGTCTGCCACACTGGCTACTTCTGCAGACCTGCTCAGGCCGGCCACTGCCTGCTCTGTAACCGTCTTTCTGCATGACTCCTGTCTGCCCAGCTCCCAACAAAAAGGGATCTCAGTGCAACCTCCGAAATACCTAGAAAGTTGCCAAATGCACAGTAAGGGCTCAATGTCTTTTAGCCAACTGACTACTGATCAGCCAGAAGCCTGTGAGTTGCTGAGAAAAAAGCTGCCAATAGCAATGGCAAGGGCAGGACAAAGAGCAGGCCTCAGGGTGACCAGCCAAGGGCTAGCAGGGCAATCCCTTAATCTGCATTCTTTCAGAGGCCAGAGTGCCTCCCTCTCTTTACCCCGAGGCCAAGTGACTGAGAATAGGCAGAAGTGACATTCGGCAAGTCTGCGCCTGTATACCAGTATTGGTTGCTAAACTATTTCAGTAATTCCTTACCAATTGGTAAAAAAACTGCAGCTCTGAATAGCCTGTCCCCCACTGCACAGTTCAGCTACTAAGTTGTTAATGTACCTCTCACCCTCATCACACAGGGCCTTCAAGGACGCTGCTTCAGCCAAGCTCTTTCTGACTGGTCAGTGCAACTGTTACATAATTTAAACATCGCACCTGAGAGCAGAAATAGCAACTTGTACACTTTAGTCCTCCCCACCATGCCAAGTTACAGTGTCTGGCACACAGCAGGTTCTTGGTGAATGTCTACGCACAGACTTACAACACAAGCCGTGACCAAAGCTACAAGGACAGGACAGACAGCACAGAGCTACATGTGGGAAATAAAGGAAGAACTATGAGAATAGGAAAATTGTGATATGACTGCTCCCGTCCCAGAAAATGGCCCAGTGGCACAGACGTTTTTAGAAAGGCTGTTCATCTAACCCATGAGCGGAATCCTTTCTTTCTTCCATAAAACATTTTTTATAACCTATTTAAATGGATATATATAACTATAGATAGTACATAATATATAGTATATTACTATAGATAGTATATACTATAGTATGTCACTGTACAGTGTTATCTGTACAGTTGGCACTATGTATTTTCTACATATTTTTCTGTCATTCAGGTCACATAACCAGGGGTATATGTACAAATAATAATATAAATCAACTGTCTATATGGTAAGTATATCAAGAGAGGATGAATGTGTCTTTAAAAATTAGGAGAATGTGGAAAAGGCTCTAGGCTATGTAAGACAGTGTATAGTGACACCATGTGACAGTGTATCACATGGAATTCGTCAAAGTCACTTTCAAAGCCCTATTGAGCCCCCTGTCAGGATGGATGATCCCTGATCTTCAGAGAATAAAATTCAAAAATGGTATAAGAGATCTGAACCCAAGACCAGTCAAAAATCTAAGGTAGTTAGCTAAGTGTTTGTTAACTCTATGTGGGATCAAGTCCAAAGCCATCATGCACAATACTTAATACAGTAAAACAAAAAAAGAAACTGTTAAATATGATCCCTCAAGAATTATGGAGAATGAGCAAGGAGCTAGGAGCCCAGAAATGAGTGTCTGCATTTCCAGTTATTTGAAAAGGAAGGTAAAATTCTATAAACTTTAGATTGATAAGTTCATAAACTTACCTACATAGAATTCTAGTCAGAATGTAGCTCTGAGGAGCCATTATTTTCTTGTCCTATATTATAGAACAGTATAAATCATGTATGTGATCATGTAACCCTTTTCACTTTTGCTGCCAGGAAGCTCAGAACTAAATTGTGACCCAACTGTAAAAAGGCAGTACCCCAAGGTCTCTATATTTGCTTTCTAACTTCACTGTCAAGGCTTATAAATATTTTATAGACTATCTATATATTGTTTTTTGTTTTACTAATTCTAATAAGCTAGCTCAAATCCTTTGTATAATAAGGTAGGATGGATGGATATGTATATATATATCAATTTAATATAGCATAGTTTCTCAAACAGGCAGTTTCTGTGCATTAAGGACAAGTTCTGTGAGGCCAGCTATTAATGCGGACAGCTGACTAGGAATAAAGATGTATACTGTATCCCCATTTCACAATGTCTTTGAAAAGAATTCTACTAATTCTAATGATATCCTTGTGGCAGAAAAGCAAAAAGTGTGCTAGAAAATGACCACTTTAGCTAGAGTCATAACCGGTTTGAAAATATACCTGAAGAATACTAATTAATGGCTCAGCTTGCTCTGGGGGAAGGTTCCGGGGACTTTGGTCCTGATGTTTGGCCAATGACTTGGTTAGGACAGGTTTATCACATTTATGGAGGCCAGCACCTAGAAAGATATTTAAAAGGATGCAGTAGGAACCAAAATGATCCTGCTAGAATCAACCCATTGTTTCAGCCCAACAAGATGACATTTTTCAACATCTAAAGTAAAGACCTAAATATAGATTTAGAGTTCAACTACTCCAAAATACCCATTGAATTAAAACATTAAAAGGCAAATGAAAATTGGGGAAAACGTTTACAATCTCTCCGATAGCGTAAGGTTTAACATCCTTAATATGAAAAGAGTGTTTGAAAATCATTAAGGAGGGCTTCCCTGGTGGCGCAGTGGTTGAGAATCCGCCTGCCGATGCAGGAGACACGGGTTCGTGCCCTGGTCCGGGAAGATCCCACATGCCGCGGAGCAGCTAAGCCCGTGAGCCATGGCCGCTAGGCCTGCGCGTCCGGAGCCTGTGCTCCGCAACGGGAGAGGCCACAGCAGTGAGAGGCCTGCATACCGCAAAAAAAAAAAAAAAAAAAAAAGAAAATCATTAAGGAAAAGCTGAAAGCCCTAGGATAAAAATGATCAAAAGACATGGAGAGAAAATACACAAGGAATGTGATGGTCAATAATGAAAATGTGGGGTGAAATTTCAGCTTCATTGGGAATCCAAAATATTCAAATTAGACAAGATATATTGCACTGTTTGCTTAACAACAGTCTTGTCAAAAGTTCAAGGTAACACTAATGGGAGAGTGAAACTGTCATAACCTTTCTGGATGTCAGTTTATACTAAAGCCTTAAAAATTATCACCTATTTATACAGTAATTCCAATAATTTATTCAGCAAGTATCAAAGAAGTCTATATGGTTTAAGTATGTTCACTACAGCATTACTTATAACAACATTGTAAACAAGCCTAAATGCCCAATGATAGAGGAATTATCAAATAAAGCTCAAAATATCTGTATGATGAAACACCATGCAGCAACTTGTTTTTCTTAATTAATTAATTTATTTATTTTTGGCTGTGTTGGGTCTTCGTTGTTGTGCGCGGGCTTTCTCTAGTTGCAGCGAGCAGGGACTACTCTTCGTTGTGGTGCTTGGGCTTCTCATTGCGGTGGCTTCTCTTCTTGTGGGGTGTGGGGTCTAGGTGCACAGGCTTCGGTGGTTTTGTTAGGCGGGCAGTTGTAGCTTGCGGTCTCTAGAGCGCAGCCTCAGCAGTTGTGGTGCACGGGCTTAGGTGCTCCGTGGCATGTGGGATTTTCCTGGACCAGGGCTCAAACCCGTGTCCCCTGCATTGGCAGGCAGATTCTTAACCACTGTGCCACCAGGGAAGGCCCCATGAAGCAATTTAAAATGATATTAAAGGCAGATATCTATGGATCCAGTAAAACTGTCACATTATCTATTTAAGCACCTAAAATTAAGTTATAATACAGGTAACACACAAAGATCTCACGCATGGAAATTAAGTCGTCTATATGCTCGCCTCCATTCTCTATACAAATTTTCATCTGTACTATGTCTTCCATGTTGATGGTTAAGAGTCACTAGTCTTTTTTAAAATAAATTTATTTAATTTATTTATTTTTGGCTGTGCTGGGTCTTTCTTGCTGTGCACTGGCTTCTCTAGCTGTGGCAAGCAGGGGCTACTCTTCGTTGTGGTGCGCAGGCTTCTCACTGTGGTGGCTTCCCTGTCGAGGAGCACACACTCTAGGTGTGCAGGCTTCAGTAGTTGTGGTGCAAGGGCTTAGCTGCTCCACGGCATGTGGGATCTTCTTGGACCAGGGATTGAACCCATATCCCCGGCATTGGAGGTGGATTCTTAACCACTGCACTACCAGGGAAGTCCCAAGAGTCATTAGGCTTTGTTAGTTGTTTCTAGTTTACAAACTGCTGTTAATACACAATCTTGTACACTGGGACTTTAATGACAATTCTGTACACACAAATACACATTGATGTGTACATATATATCCACATATCTAGCTGTAGATGGATGGATGGATGGATAGACAGATCCCAGATACACACCGCTAACCCTTAAGTAATGAGTTTATAGGATTTTTTCCTTCTCTTTTACAGTTTTCACAAGTTATTAGATTTTCTATCATGAGTATTTTATGATCAGGACAAACTCCAGTAGATATTACTTTTAAATAAAACAAAAGTTTCCCAAACAGAAGATGGAGGAGGCTTAGATAAAGAGGAGTGTGTATAAAGAGGGCTTAGTTAGTATGAATATCCAGAGTGGGGCTGCCACCACAGAAGCTAATCTGATCCTAGTCCGCCCTACCGGCCCCTCAGTAACTCTACTGGGAGCCTTGTTTCAATTCTCAGTGCCAGACTCCAAGGAGCGTCAGCATTGGGAAACACTGCATGACCAGAACAACCAGCTGGTTTGGAAGCGTGTGAGGAACGGTGACTGAGACCGTCAAGATTACCTAACCAGGAAGAGAGGAGGCTTAGTTGTTTCAAAGTAGTGAGTCTATGGCATGCCAGAAGGCAGAATCAAAAACAAATTTTTTGATGTGAGAAAATGAGGTAATTTGGGAGGAGAGGTCTTGAATCCATTTTTTACAAACTTCTAAAAATAGAGAGATGTTTTTGCCAAAGGATTGAGCTACCTTATGAGTCATTATATGAATTTGATCAGAGACTGGGAATCATAAAGGATGTTCACAGGGAATTTCTGCATACAGAAGATGAGGTTTGGTGACCACTAAGATTCTGTCCAGATTCTGTGCTTCTCTGACTGGAGCTCCTTCTACTATAACCACAGTTCACAAGGACTGCCAAGAGCCACTTCTTCCCTGCCAGAAGGGTCCCTTCTGACCCAGCCTGGTGGAAAGAGGGCAGCAGCGAGCTCTAGCTCTGTCATTCCCCATCACACTCAACTCTGTGCCTTGTTCTGATCTTCTAGCTGGGATTGTGCAAGGTCTCTTTAATACTTCCCTAACTAGGGGGACATCCCCATAATCAAAGAGGCACATGTCAACACACTTACAGCCTCTTACAGCCAGTAAACCAGATGTCAGAGCCACAGCGTTGTCTGCATGCATCACAGTCTTCTTCCTAGACATGCAGACTTTGAGTCCTAGAGGGATTTTAGGGTGCCCCATTCTCCACTTCACAGAAGGTGACCAATGCTCAGAGAGGTAAAGTGGTTTGACTGAAACCATACACAGTAACCAAGACGTGTCTAGAACTTTTGGACATAAAGGGCAGTGTTCCCTCAACTAAACCGTGATAAACTACCTCTAAATAATTTCGAGTGGAGGCCTAGAAGTGGAAATTCACCATTGCCACATTCCTTACCCAAACACAGTGTATCTCTTTGTAATTCATTCATTATAGGTCCTCATTTGTAATGATCAAGCTAGATGGATTTCAGATTCTTTTTCCTTTCGAGCTCTACTCCCGTCCTAGCCCTCCTAGAACAATGCCCTGAAGAACGAGTTCTTACAGTTTTTTTAATGTGGTTCTCACGAGGTTAAGTATTCATTAGGTAGGGCTGGGTTGAAATTTACCAGCCAACGGCCCCCTTGGCATGTACCTCTATAGCTTATTCATTCATTTACAAAAACGTGGTGAGTGCCAACTCGGTGCCTAGCACTCTGCTAAACTCTGGGGCTACAGAGATGGCTGCGGCATAGTCCCCTACTGTTAAGTAGGAGATAAAAGACAAGAAAGCAGTTGCCATAGGACGCAGGGTAGTGGGTTCGATTGCGATGGTGAGCACTAGTCTGGATGGGGAGGGCTGGCTCAGGGAGAACTTCAAAGAGGAGATGGGCTTGAGCAGACAAGTCTCAGTCCAGTTGAATTCTCATCTTTTGAGCCCCGACTTGCACTTTATGCCAAAGGTGGTGGTGAAAGCACATGAGAAGAAGAGAGACTTCGATTCTGGCACTCTAGTCATGGACATTCCACAAAACTTACTGAGAACCAGAAAGCCTGTCTGTGACATCCACTTCCAGTATGTCAGGTTCTCAACGAGCACCTCCATCCGGGGATACGAAAGATACACCGTTCATGGCACCTGCTCCCAGTGAGTTTATCGTGTATGGGAAGAGAGAAAGAAGTTAAACTTGAAAGGAGGAGAAATCATATGGGACAGCACATATTAAGCAGTATGGGCAAGATGGGCTCCAGATGTTGAGAGAAAAGTGATGAGGGCTTTAGTGGTCACCTTGTAGGCCCATCCTCCTATGTTTGTCCTGAAGTTATTACAGCAAGTGCATCCCTGAGGACAGAGGTGAGGAACCAGGTAGCCTCACTATGGACATGTCAGATGCCTCCACGTCTTGTTCCCACGTCACTCTGCCCATCTGGCTGTCCTCCTCTCCTCTCAGCCCATCTCTCCTACATTTCTCCCACCCTGGTGACAGGGCTTGGTTCTGGGCTTTGACTACGTCTCTAAAATTATTTTGATTCACGGCTTGAGATTTTACAAAATCACACATGCACGCATAGAGCCTGTGGCCTCAGGTTCTTGTTTGTTTTTAAGAGTCTAAAGAGTGAGTTTGTTTGGCGGGTTCTATAAATGGAGGTTTTCTTTACTGGGGAGATGTAAGGGCGCGGACATGGTGTGCTGCAGCCGCGGTATGTGTGCACGTCGCCATGGGATGGAATCCAGCGCCCGGTAGGGGAGGCTCCCATGGCCATTGGGCAAACATATGTTGGGCCAAGAACACAGCTCTTCAACCTCATGAACTGTGTGCTTGAAAGATAACAGTGTCTCTTCCACATGCGGCTTTCACCACCCTCCGCAAAGGGAATTTCTAATTCAACAGATGGTGTCTACTCATTGCAAACCAACCAGAAAAGGAGACATTTACATGGCTGGGCCTCCAGGCCCTAGAGACCCAGAGGGGCCCTCATCAAATACTTGCCCAAAGACCAGCTCCCCATGGGCAGGGCCCTCTGGAATGGAATCGGGCCAGGAAAACCAGCAAAAATGTGCCAAGTGCTGATTCTGTGAGGTCCCAGTTGGCTGAAAAAGGTGAAAACATGTTTTCTGTCTCAGACTACAGGATAGCTTTATATCTCCTTCAGGAAAGAAAGCCCTGGGAGATATGGTAACCTCCAAAAGTCGCTTGCTACTGGAGCCATTTTTCTTCTTCCAAAGCAGCCCTTGCTCTGTGATTTGCAAAACCTTTCAAAGAACAACTGTGTCAGGTTTGGGCTCCATTTCATATAATGGTACATTCTGGGCCCTGAGGACCAACACCTAACAGAATTGACAGTGCTAGGGACAAAGAGGAGAGAGACAATGCCTGTAGATGTACAGCGATGAACAAGGGACTTTCCTGGGACTAAACGAAGGTTCTTTCTTCCTTGTCTGCCTCTCTGGTTCTCTGGTTGCTGCCCTTGGGGGCAGAATGTGCTGGTGGTGGTTTTCCAAGGCACGTGGTGTTCTGATCTTGTCAACTCAGTGAAGCCAAACACAAAACATACTAAGAAGACACACAAAGTAAGACAGCTAAATTAGGGGACAGGAGTTCTGTTTTCCTAGATGTGCCTGCTGTAAGACCTTGGAAATATAACACCCCTCGGGTGTAATTTTCTAATCCATCACAGGGGCAAGAAAATCCCTGACCTGTAGAGTTTGCATATATTGGAATGGGGAAGACATGGGATAAAGTATGTATAAACAAACCTAGATAAATATAAGGATTGCTGATATTTGAAAGACTGTTTTGCAAATAATAGTGTGTGTATTTTCTATAGAGGTAATTAGTTACCAAAGAAAAGGAAGCAAGTAGCCAAAGCTTTCCAGGAGATACTAACACTTATGCAGAATCATCTGGCAACAGAGCAGCTTGGGAGAACCTCTGTCTGAGGAATGACCAGGGACCCCGATCCTCATCCTGCCTTGGTGACCACTTTCCTACCACGCTGCAGTCATATCCTTGCCCCGTAATTTTTTGTAAACTGGGGAGGCTGGATTCAATTATTTCAGACGTCTCTTCCCTTTGTAACACTCTCTGCTCTAAAGTAGGGTGCAGGAGAAAAACCCCCAAGCTAAACCAAAGTTTTATTATGTCCTTAATTATGCCACCATTCATTAAAAAGTTGAGCATGAATGTGGCGGATCATCCTCAACCTTCCTACGGCCAGAAAAGGGATTTGAAGGGCAGCAGTGCAGGGAGAGTTTCAAGTCTCAAGTATGAAATCGATTAACAAGGGCTATCTGGGGAGGGAAAAGTTGGGGGAGAAAAAAAATACCACCCCTCCACCCCTGCGTTTTTTCATCTTTCAAGGCATCCTAGACTAGGGAGTGACAGGCAAAGTGACACAGTGCTCAGAGGGCAAAAGATAAATGTTTGATGGATTGGCCATTGGTAGGGAAGTGATGGGCTTTGTATGTGCATAATGGCTGAGCTGCCTTTCCATGTCGATCGCCTGCCAAGATAAGAAGCCATAATGAATGGACCTTGAGATGCCCTGGACAGGAGTGGTTTTCATTTGACTTGTTTTAATAAAATTAATTTTAAACAGAAGAACAACAACAAAATGGCAGAAGAAAGAGGAGAGCAATTTGGAGAGACCAGAAAGGTTGAGAATTACAAATATCCAGAGTGGACGCTAACCATCGGCCTTTGCATTCACTGTGCTCATCAAGTCAGCAGAGGGGAAAAATTTGATTTCATTACATCTATATGTCATCAAAAGGCTGTCTGTGTCCAGTATTGTGGAGAGACACTGAGGTATGGAAATTAAATGGCCTGGCTGAATAGAACAGTACTCTGATATACACAGAATGGATCATTCATTCATTCCTCCATTGGCAAATATTAACTGAGCATCCCCTACCTAGGGTGAACGAAACAGGTCTGCTCTCACCTGCACTGGAGCCTGGCGGGCTTGGCTTTTCTAGCAAAGTGAGGAATACTCTCCTGGTCCAAGGACTCCGACTGTGCTAGGTGTCTCTGCCAGGCAGCCATGACTCTACATCCTTGAACATGTCCCACCCCCAACTAATTTCTCATTTCCATATTTATCTTCTGATTTTGGTCTTCTGGTCCTATGTTTGTGCTTGGCTTCACTGAGTTTCCCAGATCACCTCCATCAGAGTAACACAATGCTTGTGAAAACCCCACAGTGGTGTTCTACCACCAAGAGCAGCAGTCATGTGACCAGGATGGCAGACTTCAGCCCAAGTACCCTCTAGCTATGCCCATGAGTACATTACTTTGTGGACTTTGGTTTTTTTCCATATGCAAAATGTGGGATTGGAGCAGATGATTTGCTCCATCTTGTGACTAACATTATTTGAGGCCTTGAAAGATCAAACATTCTGACAGGCCTGGGAGTACAAACCTGGTTAAGATATTATCATGTCCTCAAGGGGCCCAAGATCTCATGAAACAAGGGCAAAAACACTTGGCCATAACACAATGAGGTTTAAGTGTTCCTACTGCCTCCAGGTGACCTTAAAAGACCTCTAAGATCCCTTCCAAGACTCAAGTTTCCTAAGATTAGTGTCCTAACCTCCATTTTTCTTTGATTTTTAAGATGAAGTACAGAATTACAAAGAAGCTTGAGGAAAAAAAAAAATGTCATGAAGAGCCTAGGGGTAGGACGGGAATAAAGACACAGACCTACTAGAGCATGGACTTGAGGATATGGGGAGGAGGAAGGGTAAGCTGGGACGAAGTGAGAGAGTGGCACGGACATATATACACTACCAAACGTAAAATAGATAGCTGGTGGGGAGCAGTTGCATCAGACAGAGAGATCAGCTCGGTGCTTTGTGACCACCTAGAGGGGTGGCATAGGGAGGGTGGGATGGAGGGAGATGCAAGAGGGAAGAGATATGGGAAAATATGTATATGTATAACTGATTCACTTTGTTGTAAAGCAGAAACTAACACAACATTGTAAAGCACTTATACTCCAATAAAGATGGTAAAAAAATGGAATTTAGTAACATATTGGATGTACAATTAGAAAGAAAGAATAAAATCAAGATTATGCTAAAAAAAAAAGAAGCTTGGTTATCCAAGCATTCTAACAGTCACCTCCATGATACCATGCATTTTGCCCATGTTAGAAGAATCGTATGCAAAATACAACATGAAAAATAATTCTCCCCTTTGTATGGTGACAGATGGTAACTAGACTTATTATGGTGATCATTTTGTAATGTACAGAAGTATTGAATCACTATGTTGTATAACAGGAATGAACATAGTGTTGTAGGTCAATTATACTTCAAAAACAAACAAGCAAGCAAGCAAACTCATGGAAAAAGAAGTCAGATTTGTGGTTACCAGAGGGTGGGGGAGAGAGAATTGGTGAAGGTGGTGAAAAGGTACAAACTTCCAGTTATAAGATAAATAAGTACTAGAGATGTCATGTACAACATGATAAAGATAATTAACGCTGCTGTACGTTATAGATGAAAGTCATTGAGAGTAAATCCTAAGAGTTCTCATCACAAGGAAAAGCAGTTTTTTTCTATTTCTTTAATTTTGTATCTATATGAGATGATAGATGTTCACTCAACTTACTGTGATAATCACTTCATGATGTAGCAAAGTCAAATCATTACGCTGTACACCCTAAATTTATACAGTGCTGGATGTCTACTATATCAATAAAACTGGAAGGAAAAACTAAAGTAAAATAAAACCTAAAACAAAAAAAAAAAAGGAAGAAAGAAAGAAAGAAAAAAAATTCTCCCCCTCCTTCCTGCCTCTGAGGGTATTCTTTTTTCCACAACTACAAAAGGAAAGTCACTCATTACTAAACAGCTCAGCAAGGCTTGCACTATTAGAGAATATAAAGTTTTATGAGCAGGTCTCTCCTTCGCTCTCTGGGTGTAAGTGAGAAAGTGAGTGAGACAGAAAGCCGGAGAGGTCTGGCTCAGGAGTCCAGGTTGAATTATAGACTGCCACTCAGATTCACAGCTCGTCGTGGTAGGAGGTTAATATTCTCACATGTCATTAGGTCTGCTGGCTCTCCTGATGGTTCATTGAAGCAGGCAGCAAATTATTTCCTCATGCTGCAGAGGACAGCCCACTTCAAAGCAAGGGAAGTCAGGTCGGGACAGGCCTCTGGGTGGATTCATGACTTGGGATCACCAGGGGTTGTCTATAGGTAAGAATGGGCCCAAAGCCTTTGACAAAGCTAACTTTTTTTTTTTTTTTTTTTTTTTGCGGGACGCGGGCCTCTCACTGTTGTGGCCTCTCCCGTTGCGGAGCACAGGCTCCGGACGCGCAGGCTCAGCGGCCATGGCTCACGGGCCCAGCCGCTCTGCGGCATGTGAGGTCTTCCCGGACCGGGGCACGAACCCGCGTCCCCTGCATTGGCAGGCGGACTCTCAACCACTGCGCCACCAGGGAAGCCCAAAGCTAATTTTTTGATCTGTCTTGACCCGGCTGTCGAGTCAGACCTCCAGATTTTATTCCTATCACCTTCTAAGGAGCTGCCAAGACCTGCGGGAAGACTGGGTAACCTGTCTGGTCATTTTATTGTCACTTGAAATGCCTCCACCTATTCTCTGCTGTTGTACCTCTCACCCACAGTTCAAGGTGGAGCTTAAACACCTCCTCCTGGGAGGAGACTTCTCGGGCTGAGCCAAACCCGGCTGACCATATGCCTGGACTCAACTCCCAAAGGGCTTCTACACTGCACACTCCTTCCACCAGTGGGCCACAGACTTGGTCTGTTCTCCTATCATCCTACGTGTCTTACTCTTGTCTCCTTGACAATCAAATAAGCTTACGGGACTGCAGGCCCAATGGGATCTATCTCTTTGCATCTCTCCCAGTGGCAGCTAAGTAGGAGGAAGGGAAAACCTACGTACCTGCCCCGGGTGCAGGTCCAAATCCTGATCCTGTCTCCTTCCGGAAGACAGGGCCAAGAGAGCCCCAGAAATGTTTACAATACAGGCTCATTCAGCTATTTCTTTACAGGAAGCTTGGAAAATACCACTTCTAAAGACAAAATTAGGAAGAAGTGTGAAAGGCATAAGATACTCAGAAGAAGTCAGAGGAAAATGGAGGCTATCTTTGCACAGGCTCTGGATTTCTAAATAAGTATGTTTCATGCACACACCCACCATAGGCTGTATTCTGTTTTCTCAGGTGGAGGTTTTCTCAACAGCAGGAAGGGTGTCCTTGGAGGGCAGCTATTACGAGGAGGCCTGCACACAAGGGCAGCCCTCTCCTTCAGCACCATCTGGGAGGGTGCCCCCACCCAGGGAAGGGCTGGAGGGGAACTCCCAGGGGAGCCTGGAGGACACACTCCCAACAGGCCGTGTCCAGGCACCACCCCAGGGCCCCCTGAGCAGCCAGTTCAGTAGAGCGGCCTGGAACGAGTTCCTGTCCGGTGGCTGTAGGGGAGCCTGACTGGCCTCCCAAATGTCTCTCCCCTTAGAGTAAAGGGACTGCACTGGGGAGGAGGGATCGGCAGTACTAGCATTAGGCAACCCCCTTGTCCCCCACCTCAAACCGGGACGTGCAAAGGAAAACTGGGGAGCACTCTTGGTAGACGAGAAAAAGCACTGGGGAAACGTAAGGGGTGATCACCCTGGCCCCAGTCCTGTCTTCTCTCCCTGACACACTCACCTGGAAACTTTCTCTTCTGCTTCCTGCTCCTCTCGCTATCTATTGTCCTATGTGCCCCACTTCCTTTCCTCAAAAATGCTCTTACCTTCTTTAACATAACCTGTTTTCTATAACATATGCAGGGAAAACAAACAAAAACAAAGGTACACACCCAGGTACCAAGTATGTATATCTGTACGTATATATATGTACATACACACACACACACACACACACACACACACACACACACACACACACAGAGTACGGAGCGCTCAGAGGCCAGGCAAGTGAGCCCCAGCTGCTTCACTCCGGGTCAGACCCCAAAAGGTCAAGCTCCCTTGAGTGGGCCACACAGCTCAGCAGTCCTCCCCCGGCTCAGTTAAAGAGTGTTCAGTGAGGCATCAAGGGAGGAGCACTGCACCAGCGGTCAGCAGCAGACTGGACTCCAGTCCAGCTCACTCAACACGCTGTGCGTGAGCAGGGCCCTTCCTTCCCTTCTCTGGACCTCAGATTCCTCCAGAGTGGAGTAAAGAAAGAGGGGTGACTTTACCAGGGTGGCTAGAAAGGCAGTCTGTGGACCACACGCATCAGCATCTCAAGAGACACTTATTAAACATACAGATGCCAAGGTCCACCCCGACCTACAAATCAGGTTCTTCGAGGGTGGGGCCTGGATATGTACAGTTAATTCCCCACATCATTTCTATGCATACAAAAGGGTGAGAAAGAGTGGGGGTCCCCCAACTCAAACACCTTCGGGGACCAATCAGGTATTGAAACCCTATATTTCAAGGAATCCAAGGCTTGTCCATTACAAACACACCATTATTCTAAGTCTTGGTTAAGAGAGAAAAACCACTGCAAGTTAAAAATGACCCAATGCTTCCTACCTTAAAATGCCTCAGGAACTCTCTTCCTATTTTATATCCTGCTCATTGCTTTGCAAGAAACTATGAATCAAGGTCCTTACTCCAATGACAAATATTTGCTTTATAATATCAAGTTTATGCCCTCTCCAAATACACAATAATTGTGTCTTTCAGTGTCAAATCACAGTGAATTGTTAAACAGCACATATCAAAAATACATATAAGTCAACTGAAGTGAAAATAATAAGAACAAACTGTAACCAAGTTGAAGTGTGTACTGACAACAACAATAATATCACAGCTGCCTCCTGGCCAATGACAATTTTAAGGAGCCATCAATTTTGAGATGGATTCAGGAGTGCTAAAATGTGGGGGGAAAAATGTACATCTTAGAAATGCTAAACTACAGAAAATGCAGGCAAGATAATAGGGAGTGGTGAGGACTGAGGGACTCAGAGTAAACGCTCTACCCAGAAGCATCCAAATTCATATCGGTACCGCGTCCACAAACAGCAGTGGGCTGTGTTTGGCCCATGGGCAGGACCACCATGTAATCTGTTGTCTAAACTGGGGCATCTTCCAGAGTCAAGGGGCAATACTACTGGTTATGCCAGGAAAACAGGCTTTAACTAGAATAGTGCTGGGCCAACCGAGATGAAAGTTTTCCTATCCATGGGCGGCACAGAAACCCCTGGGTAATGTGATGATCAGAGCCCGATTAATTCCAATGTTCAGATCTGCAACACCGTGCGTCCACTGAAGCTACTTTCCCCTCTATGTCTTTAAAACTCCCTGCAAGTCTGACCTCTTGATGCCTGTAGAGTTCCTCTAATTCTCCACACCTGCTTAGCATGTACCCATAATCACCCCTTCCTAATTCGAGGGGTCTGTACCCACTCCTAAGAGGGCACTGCAGGCCCTCACAGTGATCTCTACAATTGTTTGAAGGGATGTGATCAGTGGTTCTCAACCAGGAGTGACTTTGCCCCACCCTGAAGGGCATGTGGCAAAGTCTGAGGACAGCTCTGGTTGTCATGACTGGGAGGTACTGCTGGCACCTGGCGGGGAGAGGCCAGGATGCTGCTGCTGCTGCTGAACATCTTACGATATACAGGACCGCCTCCACAACGAAGTCTTATCTGTCCCAAAACATCATTAGTGCCGAGGCTGAGAAACTCTGGACTAGGTAAAGGATGGTGCTTTTGGTCCCTCTGTTGTGGGGAGAGCCTCTCTCTTCTGCTCTCACAGGCATCCTGTAAGCCCTCTTCCACAGTTGCAGAGGGTTACAGCCAAGTCCTGCTGGCCCATTTCACGATACAGAAAGGAGCCACCACAGTGACGAAGAGTTGGCACAGCTGTCAGTCTCCGGGAGGAATGTAATAGAACTTTCCCGGTTTCATGGGGAAAGACAAGATCGACAGACTGCGTGACTTTTCCCTTCCCAACCATCACTTGGAAAGAAAGTGACAGCAAGCATATCAAGAGAGAGTTGGAAGCCACAGCTCTCATTAGCGCTCAGAGGCCCTGAACTGTGCACAGCCTTGGAAGATGTGTACACTTCTTGGGGAGCCAAGGAAGCCCAAGAAGAAAACAGCCCACACTGAATGGGCTTGTCCCAGGCTTGAGACAGGGCCCCTCAGACGTTTCAGATTTGCCCCAGTGCAGCTGCCTGAGTGTGGGCAGAGACATCCCCTTCCTCTCACTCTTGATGGCCTCCTTTTCCCACGGGGAAGCAGCCACCATGCTGGAAGCACCACAGAAGACATGACCCCCCCGCCATGCCTGAGAGAATGGGGGATCCTGAAGGTAATGGCACACCAATGCAGATCATGGGGTCAGAGCACAAGGGGACTGATTCAAGACCAAGGACAGGACACGAGGTCCAGGGCCTTGAAACCAGGTCAGAAAGACCTCCTGGATTAGTTTCCTAGGGCTGCGGTAACAAAGTACCTTAATCTGGGCGGCTTAGAACGATAGGAATTGGGCTCATAGCTGTGGAGGCCAGAAGTTAAGGGGTCAGCAGGGCCGTGCTCCCTCTACAGGCACAGGGCAGAGATGTGCCCCAGGCCTCTCTCCCAGCATTTGCCCTACGTGTGGGTCTGTCTCTTCACATGGCATTCTTTTTGTAACGGTACTGGTTATATTGCATAAAGGGCTCACCCTGCTCCAGCATGATCTTATTTTAACTAATTATGTCTACAACACTCCTATTTCCAAATAAGGTCACACTCTGAGGTACTGGGGGTTAAGACTTCAATATATGAATGTGGGGGGAGGCAAAGTCAGCCTGTAACATCTCCTAAGGGACCACGATTCCCATCCAGAGTGCCAAGGTTCTCAAGGTGCCCAAGGAAGTGATACTGTGATGGGGAGCCACTGGGAGCCGCTGTTTGAGCCAGGCCTGAGAACTCAGAATATAAGAACTGCTGCAGGAGTTAACCCCACGTTCCTTACACCGTATTCATTTTCACTCTCCTTTCCCCAGACCTGGCTTCCTGTTCCTGGTTTAACACAACCATCATTCAGAATTTAAAAATACAGCACGCTATTTGTCTACAGCTCACACTTGCATCCATCTTCATTCTCCAAGACACGGCCATGAGACTAGAGGTAAGTGAATAAGGCTGGCACGAAGTCCATGTCCAATAAAGGCTTGTTCCTTTTTCTTTCCCCTCTCAGCCCCAACGATGATGTCACAAACCCAGGATATCATGGAAGGGGATCTTAAGCATTCATTCAGAAAACTGTGACTCAAACAAAGCAGCATTTTAAGATTCTCATTTCCCACTCCTGGGCTTCAATTAAGAAAAGGTAGGGAAACCCTGGCTATTGCATTGACACCAAAGAAAAACAGACTGAAAACCAAAACAAAACCACCTACCAAAATAAACAAATAAACCAAAGCTAATCAGAGTATCCTGGGGCCACTCAGCATAGGGGCCATCAATAATACGCCCTTTGGCAGCCATCAAAAATCATGGTCAGGGGCTTCCCTGGTGGCGCAGTGGTTGACAGTCTGCCTGCCGATGCAGGGGACACGGGTTCGTGCCCCAGTCCGGGAAGATCCCACATGCCACTGAGTGGCTAGGCCCATGAGCCATGGCTGCTGAGCCTGAGCGTCCGGAGCCTGTGCTCCACAACAGGAGAGGCCACAACAGTGAGAGGCCCACGTACCGCAAAAAAAAAAAAAAAAAAAAAAAAAAAAAAAAAAAAAATCATGGTCAGGAGTCAGAAATCACCAACATCAAAGGAAAAAGTCACTACATATTTAAAGAGAACCTCCACTGCATTGCTTCTACCTGAAGTATTAGACAGTTGCTCCATTCAGATTGTTTATAATTCTCATGGAGAGAGACAAGATGTCGACATGCGGAAATTAAACAACACAAGATTCAAGGAGTAACTCAAGATCACAACAGAACCATCACAAAGCAATTAATGATTATGTGCCAAATAAAAAATATAGAAAATAAGTGCTACAGGAGCTCAGAAGGAGTGATTCCTTTAGGTTGAAAGTCCAGGAGTGACACTTTCACAGACTTAGATGCTGAGCTGAGACTTGAAAATTACAGAAGTATACTCTGTAAAATCGTTTTAAGAAAACAGAGGAGTGGGTAACAGAAGTTTTAGGAAGACTTCATTCCAAACGAATTAATATTATTTAATGATGAAAGACAACCAGTAAAATGTGCTCAAGTTGGAGACCTCACTCTTAAGCAACCCCAGAAATGATATGCTATTAGGACTGACAGTCAGTTGTGTGGGAGACAGCTTCCAAGATGGCACCCGATGAGCCCTTTCTCCTGGTGTTCATGTTCCTGTGTCACTCCCTCTGCTTGAGTGTGGGCTGGACCTAATGACCTGCGTCTAATGAGTAGAATACGGCAAAGTGATGGGATCTCACTTCCGAGATAAGGTCACAAAAAGACCATGACTTCTCCCTTGATGGCCCTCTCTCTCTCTCCCTCACTCATTTCCTTGAAAGTGAGCTGCCATATTATGAGTGGCCCTGTGCAGAGGCCCATGTGGCAAGTAACTGAGGGAGGCCTCCAACCAATACCCAGGATGAAAATGGGGCCTTAGTCCAACAACCTGTGACGAATGGAATCCTGCCAACAACATGTGAATCAGCTTGGAAACAGATCCTCCCCATTTGAGCCTTGAGACAATTACAGCTGTGTCATCTTGATTGCAGCCTGTGAGAGACCCCAGATTAAGCCACATCTAGACTCCTGACCCACAGAAACTGTGTGAAAAATAATGTTTGCTGTTTTAAGCTGCTAAATTTGAGGGTGATTTGTTATGTGGCAATAGCTAACTGATACAAAGGGCAAGGTGCTGATGCATCTAGTTCTCTAATTTGCCAGTTAAGACCCTCTCCATCCTCAAGATACATGGATGTCAGAATGAACTAACTGAGATCAGGAGATAAAGGAGAACAAAGGAAAACAAAAAATAGTTAAACACAAGTAGGTGTTGTATGCTAGATTTTGGGTGTCAGGCATGTTACATTTACACGTTAAGACTGAAGAGACACAAGGCAAACACCAGGTGATCTGGGCCCCAGACCACCTCTGGTAGCCTGTCCTAGAGGAAATGGATATTTAGACATTGTGTCCAATGGTCTGCCCTCCAGAAATGGAGCTGGGCCACTATAGGTCAGGTCTCCGTAACTGAAAATGTTAAAAGTGTCCATCCCCAGAGCACTGAGCCACACTCAGGGATCCAGAGCCAGGAGTCTCGATTCTACCATGCAGCCTTTCTTCCTGGACCCCATCTCCTAAAAGCTTACAAATGAGCCTAAGTTGATGAACAAAAAGGTTCAATGACTTGAGCTCAGGTCTTTGAGTCAAAGCGGCAACACTCTACAGCATTTCCCAGTTCTCTAAGCTGAGCTGCTATTCTGGTTCACGACACATCTGAAGGTGTACACTTTGGACCCTGGAAGGGGGAGCGAGCGGTAAACCAGAACTCACTGCAGGGGTTCTGTCTTTTTGCATGAGCACACACACAAGGCCTTAGGTTGGAGCTTCCAGAAGCAGACTTTGAGATGAGGATGCAAGAGTAAGACTTTTACTTGGGAGGTAATTGCACAAAGCATTGGAAAGTGAGATAAGAAAGGGAGAGAAGTTAGTAAAGGATACATCACGAGGTAGGTTACTGCCGAGGGCAACTAGGGTTCAACCCCTCTTTAGGGCAGGGATCAGCAAACTTTTCATGTCAACAGCCAGAGAGTAAATACGTGAGGATGTAAGAGCCATATCATCTCTGTCACAACTACTCAACTCTGTGAAAGCAGCCACAGATAACAGGTAAATGAATGGGCATAAATGTGTTCCAATAAAGCTTTACTTGCCATTAACAGTTAGCAGGCCAGATTGGGCCCTGGAGCCAACTCCTGCTCTGGAGTAGCAAGGGATGAAATGTGGACTGCTTCTTAGCAAAATTTCCAGTGAGGGGTGAGGGAGCTGGGATATTTATCCACCTCCTCCCATCAGCCACTGATTGAGGGCTGAGCAGGTTCCAGTGGCCCAAGCAAAGAGCTTCAGATTGGTACACACAGGAATGGTGAGTGCCAAGGGCACATGGGCAGAGCACCTGCAGCTACACAGACCCTGTCCCAGCCTAATCCATTCTTAAAGAGGACAGGAAGAGGCTGGTATCAGGAAGGAAGAAAGGATCAGTGATGCCTTCTATGATGGGTGGTGCGGGCTGTCAACACTGTTCTTCTCTCTCTCTCTCTCTCTCTCTCTCTCTCTCTCTGCCCACGGACTTTTAAGGAACTGTCACAGTGAGGAATACACCAGGTAGAGTTTTCCAGTAACACAGTTTACAGTTTACCTGTTGTACCACTTAAGTCCTCACCACAGACCAACCACACCAGAGGCCTCACCTCCTTAGCGCACCCAGAGACTCCTTCCTTCTTGAAGAACTCTTTCCCCTGTATGCAGTTTGTTTTTGTTTTTTGATTGAAATTAAAATGTCAGTTGGCTGGATGGGGAAAAAGACTGGGAAAATCAACAGAAGGGATTGTACAGCTACAGAGTCAGTGATACCCTCCCACCCCATCCTCATGAAAGCGGGGGGGGGGGAGCCCTCCCTCTTCTCTACACCCCAGTTAACGTCAAAGAAAAAAATTAAATTAAATCATCTTATTATGTAATTGGGACTAGGCTTCAGGCTGCAGCAGTAAAGAAGGGATTAAGGGCAGAGCCACCTGGGCAGCCATTCCCCTGGGTCCCATTACCACCCCCCTCATTCCTTTTTATAGCCAACAGATTAAAATGCGAGCCTAGCAATCTTTGATCTTTCACTTGCTGACACAAATCCTTTCAAGCTTCCAACATTTTCTGCTGAGGTAATTAGTACTAATTAAAAGGTTTCCTACAGTCTTTGCTCCGTTGTTGTTTTTTTTTTTTCTCCTGTGTGTCTCCCCCTGCTCCTCCTCCCCAAAAGAAATTGCTTTTACAAGTACCTTCCATCCCTGAAACACAGGCATCCCTCACTTTCTTCTTTATCTGACTTGGCCAGATCAAGTAGATTAGTGACTCCATTATTCCAAATACAAAGCCAGACAACAGGTTTTTACTATCGCTCCTGACCTGTGGGGAGTGCATGGGCTTAGACAGAAACAAGCATCTCGCCTGGTATGAAAAGACAGGCCAATTATGCAGGAAGAGACACCGTGCAGTGTCTTCTTCTGCCCAAGGAAGGACACCCTTTAATGATGAAGTGTTTCACTCCAGTGTCATGCATGCATGTGCGCACACACATACACATGCTGCTTTACTGCTCAAACTGACAAGCTGCAAAATCTTGCTTCCTAGCTTGCTTTGTCGCTATGCTTTCTTTTTGTTTGGACGGGTTATGGGGCAGGAAATATCCATACAGACTAAAGATAATGTCAAAAAATTAAAGAAAGGACCATCTTACCAAAGTTTGAAAAAGACATGAAGGGAAACACACACACACACACTCACACATAAAAACACACATATTTAGCCATGGATTCAAATTCCCAATCAAATGATTCCTATAGCCTCCCCTTGGTTCTTTGCTCTGGGAGCAGGGCCATGGAAGCTTGGGTGTTATATGTGAGCTGGAGCCCTGCCCTGGAGCAAGTGTAGCCCTGACGGGGGCTTCTGAGACACACAATAGCCTACAAGCACATCTCACTACGAAGAGGGCTGCAGCTGTCTGGTTGGCCAGACACATTAGGTGAAGGACGAGGGGAACCTGGTACAGACTAAGGGCTACAGCAACCAAGAACTCTATTACTCACCGTTGACTTAGCAAAAGTTAACATGGAAAGGGTAGATGGTATTAAAATCTCACTTAATCCCACTCAATCTCTTTCTTGCAGATGTGGAAACTGAGATGGGATGAGGGAGAGGTGAGTCTTAATGAAACAGGATGGCTGCAAGAGCACTGGGCGACTTTCAAGCAGCTCCCACCCGCCTCACCCTACCACCCCCTAGAGGCAGGTGTGAGAACTGCTCCTCCTGTCTCAATGAGGGTACCAAGGATCTGAGAGGTGGCCTATGTCCTCAAGGTCACACATCAGCCCATAGCTATTCCTCCCAAGCTCTTTAGACCACCCCAGGGGTGGGAAAGTGAGACAGCCACATTCTCCCACACCCTTCATGCTGGCACCCAGCTCTTCCAGGAGGTTGGGGATGACCCCTCCACCCCTCCTGTGGGTCCTAGGATAGCAGTGGCTGCAGCAAGAAGATGCTTTTTCTAACTCAGCTGCTGGGGTCTTTTGCGTAAAATGGGTAGAAATGCTCCTTTAGAGCCATAGGCCCAGCAATTAGGCACTCCAGACCCCAAATGGGCTTTGGCAAGCGTCTCCTGATTAGTGTGGGATGCCACTAAAATATATACCCGCTCCTTACCCCATCCTCCCCCCAACCAAAAAAAAAAAAAATGCTAATGCTGAAAAGTAATGGATTTAATGATCTAGGAAATCTAGACACTGGAAACTCCAAGGGAGATCATATTAAATTAGACCAGTACAAACAAGCCAAACTAGATTTATCCTCTTGTGGTTACCGATTTTATCTACTAAACCAGGTTTTCGGGGCTCGTGTCTGTTTTCAATGAACAGAATTTTTGAATGTCAAGCCCCAGTGCCCATAGTGGAGGATAATTTACCCCCAGGATCTCAGTTCAACTGGGCCTGGCCATACCTGGTGTCTGCAGAGGACCAGAGACACACACCACTCCTCCTCCTGTTCCCGTGGCCAGGTCACCTGTTGAGAACCAGCCACAGGAGGGATTTGGAGGTGGGTGGAGACAGAGATCAAGGTACAGAGAGAAAAGATGACGTCTTTCCTTGACTCCTTCCTGAGGGAGCGAGGTTGAAACCTGAGAGGGAGAGGAGGGGGAGAGTCAAGAAATGGCAGAGAATGTTCTGGAATGGATGTCCCCTACTCTTAAAGAGATGCACATGAACTGGATTAAGAGTACCCTCAACACTACTGAGGACCTGGCCTGTAGGGAAAATTCCTCAGGGCCCTTTGCTAGAGCTAAGAGGATATGGGACTATTTTAATGCCTCTAAAGCCAACGGTGAGGAAGCTGTGTTTGACCAGTGTTTCTCTCCCTGGAACCGTGCCCCAGGCCAGCTGTGGGGGGAAAGGCTGTGCCTGCAGGGGCAGAGGACTGGGCTGCTGCCGTGATGGTTTGGGTAACTGCTAAGACATAATTACAACAGAGAGAGGGTGGGGGCGGGGGGGTGCGAATGGAGGGAGGGAAATGACTTGAAAATTACGAAAAGTACTTTGACGGCATCTCTTTGAGGCTCACATTTAGCTCTTGGAAAAGATTTCTGCCGAAGGGTGAGTTCTGACAGGGGAAAGATGAAATGAGGGACTGGGGGAAAAGGGGTGGGGCGGGGGTAGCTGCAAAGAGACAGCCATCTGTCAGAACTGATGACTCGGCAGCTGAAGTCAGCCTGGAATATTTACCCACCCCCTCCAGGGGGCGGCAGGAGAGAAGAGGAAAAGCCTGGACAGCAGCCCGTCTGGCCAAAATGACCACACAGAGACACACACATAAGGCCGGTCAGGCCCTCAGACCACCAAGAGCTTCCCTGAAGGCTCTAAGTATCTGGGAGAGAATGAGATTTACACACGAATCCAGAGAGTCTCCAGCTCTGTTGGTTCCAACAACAGACCTGGGGCTAGGAGCTCTTGGCCCAGCCTCAGTGAGAGCAGGGCACAGCAGGCCTCACCCACACACCAGAGGGATGCAGGCGAGGCACGTTCCAGCAAATGCCGGCACCGCTCTTTTGGGTCTCCCACATGGGGATTTTAAGATGTCACGCTTTTTCTACACCAGTCAGGTAGGCTCGCCAAAAGGCTATTTTCCTTACTATACTTCGAAAGAACCCAGAGTACGTACTTCTAACGTGGGATTTGTTCTTTGTTTGCTTGTGGTTTGTTTGATGGGGGATGCGTCTTAGTGGGGGAGACACAATCCAGGCATCAGGAGCAGTGGTGTACCAGAGAGGTGAAGAGGGGTCTCGTGGGAGCATCCACCCTAGGAGGAGGGGTATTTTGTCACTGACATTGTTTGGAATTGTCAGCTCATGGTGGGATTAAAGTTGCAGTCAGGGGCTTTGTTATTGTTTATGTATCCTCCAAAGCCAAGGCAGCCCCTTACTGCCTGCACCTGGGGCGACCTGTCCCCACCCCCAGGTGCACCACTGCTCAGGAGCTCGGGGTTCTATGACTCCTTCTGCTTGCTACAGTCTGTGTGAGTTTAGACAAGCACTTGACATGTGTGGGTCATAGGTTCCTCATCTGCAAAACTAAGGCAATTGGCAAAACTAAGGGAATTGGCTAACTGATTACTAAATCTCTTCCACTGAAAAGTTTCTGAAAAATCCCTATCTCCCTGCAGATATTTCCACTTGAAAATTCTGCAGTGGAAGGTATTGCACATTTAAGGAAAGGACCTACGTAGTGCTTAAAGATGGGTTCATGCTCAGAAGCTCTCCAGCACTGCTCAAACATTGGTTCCATCCTCAAAGGTGGGGAAGGAATTCCCTGACCTGAACAGAGCTGTCAGTTGGCCCCACGTGGCAAAGGGACACAGCAGGGGCGCCGCAGAATGTCTGGTTACTCACCCTGCATGGAGCCAGGCCAGCACAAACCACAGCAATCTTCTGTGCTCCACAGTCAGGGGTACCGGGCAATGCCACCTATTTATACAACACTCCAAGACAGAAGGCGGCCTCGGATTTGAAGGCAAAAGGTGTTTTGCTTTGTTTCTTTCCAAAGATGAGTTAACATGTTTCAAGGTCAACTGGAGAAAGGGTATATACCAGGCCAAAAAGGGAGGAAAAATGTGTTTAAACTGCTGCGGCTTTAAAAGCTTAACCAGTAAAGCCCCTCCAGCCTTCAGTCAATGGGAATCACAGCAATGATTTCAAGCTATTTGCTTCAGTCTACAGACGGGATCACTTAGACGGAGGCTCGCTCCTTTCTTTTCCTTTTCCCCCATTTGCAAACTGTGATCCATTCCCCACTCCCATAGATGCGTTCTGACAGAGTCTATTGTGCAGCCTTTTCACGACATTAGCCACCCCAACACAAACACTCGCTGGCAACAGAAGTATTCCGGCCGGGGTGGGGGGAGGAGGGGTGTGGTTCTTCTCCCCCTGCTGCCCTCCAGCTTCTTCAAATCCTAGAGGCAATGCTGCAGAAACCTATAAGCAGAGAGGATTCCGAATGCCTGCCACTTGCTTCAAATTGATTTTCAGACAAGAGCTCTAGAGGGCCAAGTACCCCACAGTTTGGAACACTCATCATCTCTGACGATGAAGTCATTTGCTGCCATAAGCAGAACAGGGGTTAATGACCCAAAATCTAATAACTTACTGGATCCAGATCCATCATTACCATCGGTTTTAAAAATAATCAGGAGCAAGTGAGTGTGGACTCAGAGCCATCACAAAGACAGACGCGGGTCCCCTTCCCCTCCTTTGCCTACGACAATAAATCCCACGGAAGAGCATCTCCGCCTCACCCACCAATTAACATTTCTCATACTGGTGCACGAGGGGCCATGCAAAGTGATTCCATAGTAAATTAGCCTGGAAATCGCCTTACTGGTAACACTGGGGGATGTCCTCCATGTTTGGGGTGGGGAGGGGGGGAAACTTGGAGAACTTTCTTCCCTAAGTGCCGTTCCATGGTCTCACCCAGGATGGTCGATGAGGTGGGGACACTGGGGTTGGCAGCTCTTAGCACCACGGTAAATCTTCAAGCAATTGATCCAAACAAAGGCCAGTGTGGGATGAGGGAGATACAGGGAAGCAGATGAATAAACAAGTTCAATTATGGTGGGGGGTGACCCCGCGGCCCTGCTCCATGCCGCAGATCTCAAAGCAAATTGTGCCCGAGTGGAGGTGACACTCCTGGGCTGAAAAACCGTGCTCCCCTAAAGGATGCCTGCTTCCCCTCCCATTCATGGAAGGGGGCGCGAAGGCAGAGAATGGGAAAGGAGGGGAGGGGGTGCAGAGAGGGGCCAACCGAAGGGAGACAAGGAGGTGGGTGAATGAAAAACCACACATAATGACCTGGGGTTTATTTTACAGAGGACAAAATGGCTCAATCTGAGCACTTTAGACTGTCGAAATTGGCTCGCGTGAGATACCAGGGGTACCTCCAGGAGACGACTATTACAGCTGCTGCAGGAATCTCTAGGCCCAAGGGGCAGAGAAAGGGAAAATAAATACACACACACACACACACACACACACACACGCCTCCTCCATCCTGAAAACTTCAGCAGGATCAGGGAGAACCACAGAGGTGATGTGGCGAGGAAATGCTTAGCAAGGTATCCAAACGCCCTTAACGCATTTCAAATTGCATCTCTAATCTGCGGGGCTCATCACACCCTACCCTCTTGCTTTGTGCTCCAAAAATGCCACATCTTTTTAAAAAGAACCCTGGTTTATTATTTAGTAGGAACAGCAGGTTTCTATTTTTTTTAAGGGCTGCTAATAATTCTGATCCTCCTTTCAAAAACAATCCACCCCTCACTAGGAAAAAGTCAGAGCGACTGACTAATGGGAGTAATTCAAAGTACCTCAATTAAAATTCAGGTTTTGGCCTTTCGAGCAGTCTATTTAAAGATTTTTTTCCTCTAGATTGGCTGTAGACAGATGATTATTAAATATTTATGTGTCTGTGAAGGGGCTCTTGGAGCTTGGCTCAGCTGAGGGGCAGAGCTTTCTGGTGCTGCTGTTTCCCCTCTCGGAGGGCCTGAAGAATGATTACTTTACTTGGCTTCTTAACTACCTGGTTTCCAAGACCCCCAGAGACCAGCCAGTTGGTCTTCATATGGTGAGACAGAGGCAGGACAGCTCTTTCCATGCACGAGGCAAAGGAACAACAGCCTTCTCTCAGCTGAGCTAATTCCGACTCTCCTAAGAGCTCCATCCAAACTATCGCTCCTCTGAGCAGCCTTCACTGTCCACCCCAGTCCAAAGGGAGCTCCAGGGCTGCCTGGTCTTCCATCCCCCCCATACACTGCCCTGTATCATTGGGTTAACTCTCCAGGAAGACAAAGTTCTACTTCCTTAAACGGTTTATACTCCTCAAAGGCAGTATCTGAGGATGCTACAGCATCCACACTTCTGACTGGCTGATTTGTTCTCCTTCACTTTGGGAAATAACAACTCCATTTCAAATCGACCACAGGGGTGGAGTGGTTCTCACTACAGCCCAGGCTGTCCCTGAAGAGAAGTCAACTTATTGTTCTACCAAGTTTCTTTAAGGGAATGGACAGAGCTTGAGCAAGGACTACTCTGCCCTAAGACTAGGAATAAGGACGTGGGTGGGTGGCACAAGACAGCTGTCTCCTCCTAGCTATTCAGGCAGTAAAGGCTCATTAACATTGTTCTATGTGGAAGGCACTGAGTAAAGCAAGGGATTTCAGCAAGTTGGCAAGCCTGGGTGATTTCCATACTCTGGAACATCATGCAGCTTTAAAAAGTATTGAGAGAGGTGCACAAAGCATTATAAAAAGAAAGAAAACAGTACAGTAATATTTACAGAATAGTTCTATGTTTGGGGGAAAATTGAGAAATAAAGGGAGAGAGAGAGGGCGAGAAAGAAAGGAAGGAAGGAGGGAGGGAGGGGGGAGGGAAGGGAAGGGAGGAGGAGGGAGGGAAGGGAGGAGGAGGGAGGGAGGGAGGGAAGGAAGGGGAGAGGGAGGGAGGGAGGGAGGGAGGGAGGGAAGGAAGAAAGGAGGAGGGAGGGAGGAAGGGAGGGCAGAGGGAGGGGGAGGGAGGGAGGGAGGGAAGGAAAGAAAGGAGGGAGGGAGGAAGGGGAGAGGGAGGGGGAGGGAGGGAAGAAAGGAGGAGGGAGGGAAGGAGGGATGGGGAGGGAGGGGAGAGGGAGGGAGGGAAGGAGGGATGGGGAGGGAGGGGAGAGGGAGGAAGGGAGGGAGGGGAGAGGGAGGGGGAGGGGGGAGGGAGGGGAGGGAGGGGGAGGGAGGGGAGGGAGGGAAGGGAGGGGAGAGGGAGGGAGGGAGGGAAGGGAGTGGAGAGGGAGGGAGGGAGGGAAGGAAGAAAGGAGGAGGGAGGGAGGGAGGGAGGGCAGAGAGAAGGGGAGGGAGGGGAGAGAGGGAGGGAGGGAAGGAAGGAAAAGAGAGAAAGAAAGAAAGGACTGGAATGCTACTTTGATAGTGGGGAATGAATCTATCTTGTTTGGCTTCTAGCGATAAAGATTTACCGCTATTTTAGTATGAAAGTAGACACCAATAAAATGAATATTTTTTAAAAAAAGAGGCCATAGTTTCTGCCCTCAAAGTTGACTTTAGTACAGTGGTTCCTAAATCCCTACACCACCTGCAACAAAAGCACCTGTGAAGGGATTTAAAACTACAGATACTGAGGTCCATACCTGGAACTTCTGACAATAGACTTAAAGTGTGGACACAGTCTGTCTGTCTGGAAGTTGTCACAGGACTTTCTGATAACCTATAAATTTGGTAACCACTAGACCAGAAGATCCACCAAAGTGACATCCAATCGTCTGCCTCCATCTCTATGTCATGATTAAAGACCAAGAGTAGGTGTTGTCCACAAGCGAAGTACAGTGATTAACAAGGTTATCAGTCAGAGTCTGCTCTTAATTTAAATATGAGGGGAAGTCCCCTGTTGGTTCCAAGAATACCCTTTAACCTTTGACTACAGGTATATGTGAAAACCTAACTATGCAACCATACTTAAAAAGAAAACTGGATATAACTCGTTCTTAACAGAGATATGAGTTTTAGTCAATCTTTCTCATTCAGTTTTCATTAATCTACTTGTTCACAAATTTACTCAGTCCTTCATTCATTCACTCATTCATCATTCACTCATCCAACAAATGTTTTGAACCATTAAAGACCCAGCAACCCCACCTGGACTACAGAACTCTGGCTTTACACCCCACCTCCCAATCTCCATTTGATACCAAACACTGCCTGGTGGTACCAGGAACCATGCAGGCATGGCCATTCCTCACCTCCAGTAACCATGTTGCTTCAATTCGTTAGGAAGAAATTATATTCCAGGCATTCCAATGTTGGCTGGCTTCTTCTCTCCCTACCAGACACTGTGAGCTCAGAAACAGCAAACTCTAACTACCCCTTCCCTCTCCCCTCCCCCTACTGGTAACCATAAGTTTGTTCTCTAAATCTGTGAGTCCGTTTCTGTTTTATAAATATGTTCACTTGTACCATTTATTTTTAGATTCCAAATATCATACAATATTTCTCTTTCTCCTTCTCCCTAGTTAGGGCATTTGGGATTGACATGTACCCACTGCTATATTTAAAAGGGATAACCAACTATACTTAAAAGGACCTACTGTAGAGCACAGGGAACTCTGCTCCATGTTATGTGGCAGCCTGGATGGGAGGGGAGTCTGGGGGAGAATGGACACATGTATTTGTATGGCTTAGTCCCTTTGCTGTGCACCTGAAACTATCACCACATTGTTAATCAGATATGCTCCAATATAAAAGAAAAAGTTTTAAAAAAAAGAAAGAAATGGCAAACTCATTTTGCCATTCCTTTTCTCCTCCAGTATCATCGTACCTGTTTAATTATACTTTATAAGGTCCATGGAATGTCTGTCAGTTTTGCCCATAGATGTAATATAAGCACTTAGGATAGTGCCTAATCTTCACTGTGCACTCGAGTGAGGAAGGATGGAACGGAGGGAGGGAGGGCAGGTACTTTCTTCCCACCATGGTCCAGGCTTCATTTGAGTCACTCAGGAAGGCTAACCCGCTCCCAGCAGCCACGACTCAAGAGGAAGGGTCTGGGGGATTATCAGCTTCCTCCGATTTTCCACCTGCCAATTCCCTCCGATTGTAGGATGCCTGGGAACTGACTACTCTCCTATCATGAGCCATCTATGCTCACAGCCACCGGTGGCCCTCCCTGTTCTGACTGCTCTCTAAGAGCTGGTCATTGGTTCCTTCCCCAGATACCAATGCGATTTGCAAAATCCAGTGCCCTTTGCTCATGAATACCAATGCCCACTCCCACCCCAGGCTCAAAACTCCCATATTTTTGAAAACTAATCATTTCAGTTTCTGTTCCCTATTCTGGAAATGGCAAAAGTAATTGCGGGTAAATGGCAGAGCCTCTTCTGGTGAAAAACCCAAGCTTACTCTTCCCAGCTTGAGAGTCCTTCAATACTGAATTGTAGGTCCTCTCCAGGTCTGATCCCTGAAGAGCCTTCTCAGTCTACCCTCCGTGCCCTGGTACAACCCAAGGAGTTCCTACAAGCCTGAGACCTTCCAGAAACGTAGAAACAAATTCCTCTTGCAGAAGCCCAGTTTTTCCCTAGTGCCAGAGAGTTTACCTGCCTCCTGCCTCGGCCATGCTCCTGGCCTCTGTCTCAACCAGTCAGTCACACACACACACACACACACACACACACACACACACACACACACACACACACACACACACACACACACACACACACACACACACACACACACACACACACACACACACACACACACACACACACACACACACACACACACCTGAGTGTTTTTCAAACATTAGCTGCTGTATTCACTTAATTAACGATACTCCAAATCACTGGGGAAATTCTAAGGAGAAGGGCTACTTACTTGGTGCTAGGCCCTTTACAAATATTATTTCTAATACAAATAACTCTGCCAATGATTGTTATCCCCAATTTACAGAAGGAGAAACTGAGGCTCAGAGAGTATAACCAACTTATCCTAAGTCACATTGCTAAAAAGTGGTAGGATTGGGATATGAAGCCCACAGCCATAGATTTGGAGGCCCATGCTTCCCTACCACACTGTATATTACGGACTAAATGTTTTCCTGTCAAAATTCCTATGTTGAAGTCCTAACTCCCTTGTGATGGTCTTGGGAGATGAGGCCTTCAGGAAGTAATTCGGCTTAGATGAGGTCATGAGGTAGACCTCTCATGATGGGATTATTGCTCTTAGGAGAAGAGGAAGAGACCAGAGCTCTTGCTCACTTACCCCACCATGAGGACACAGCAAGAAGGTGGCTGTCTGCAAGTCAAGAAGTGAGCCCTCATCAGGAACCAAATCAGCCAGCACCTTGATCTGGGACTTCCAGTCTCCGGAACTTTGAGACAATAAGTGTCTGTTGTTTAAGCCACACAATCTGTGGTATGCCGTCATGGCAGCCCAAGCTGACTCAGACACCACTGCAGGTGGGAACAAGAGTTCTCCTTGAGCCTGCAGGGTCACTTCTATAACACCCGGGCCAGTCCCTGGGGGCACGGCAAGGAGGGCACATTGAGAAGAGGCTTGAAAAGAAGCCTAGCCCATCTGGAGTCCCCTGAGGGAAAGCAACTGCTGAGGTCCAGGATTTTGTTTTAGGTGGGTGGGTGCCAGGAGATCTATTCTCAGTGCCTTTAATCGATGAAGAGCCATAGGCACTGTGTCAAGGGTCCTCTTTTAAATTTTTTAATGGCCAACAGAATGTTTGAGAGCTGAAAAATTGGCACCAAGATGTGAAATAAAATTTCTAAACTAAGATTAATGTTTAAATAAGTTTCAAAAGAAAATACATTCATTGGTCAGTCAAATGATAATCAAGTCCAGCTCTACAGTTACATATAAATATAACAAAGTTTAAGTCATAGGAAAATGAATTTGCCCCCAAGCCTCAAAACTGTTAAAATTAGTTTTAGAATACTTCCAAACTTTTCACATTGAAATTTTATAAATCATATATAATGTGAAATGGGGGGGGGTCGTTTTAATATGTTTGATGTATTGTGTAGTAAGATATCTAAAACAAAGGTGCTCAGTAAAAATAAAAATCTACAAATAACAAATACTGGAGCTGGTGTGGAGAAATGGAAACCCTTCTACACTGTTGGTGGGAATGTAAATTGGCTCAGCCACCATGGAGAACAGTATGGAGGTTACTTAAAAAACTAAAAATAGAGCTACCATATAATCCTGCAATCCCACTCCTGGGCACATTATCTGGACAAAACTATAACTCAAAAAGAGATATGCACCCCAGTGTTCACAGCAGCACTATTTACAATAGTCAAGATGGAAACAACTTAAATGTCCATCAACAGATGAATGGATAAAGAAGATATGATACATATAAACAGTGGAATACTACTCAGCCATAAAAAAAGAATGAAATAATGCCATTTGCAACATGGATGGAACTAGAGATTATCATACTAAGTGAAGTAAGTCAGAAAGAGAAAGACAAACACCATATGAGATCACTTATATACGGAATCTAAAATATGACACAAATGAACATATCTACAAAACAGAAACAGACTCACAGACATAGAGGACAGACTTGTGGTTGCCAAGAGAGAGGGAAGGTAGGGGAGGGATGGATTGGGAGTTTGGGATTAACAAATGCAAACTATTATATATGTATAACTGAATCACTTTGTTGTATACCAGAAACTAACAGAACACTGTAAATCAACTATACTTCAATACAATAAATTTAGAAAATAGAAAATAAAAGTTCTCAGGATGTTCAAAGGTCTTTAGATGGCCCTACTTGCTGGTAGAAAGTCCATGCTGGGAAAACACACATGATGGTTAACATCTTCATTTTTGTTTATGTTTGTTGTGTTTTGCTAGGGCAACCCAGCATGACTCAGCCAGGATCAAAAACCGGAGAAGCCATGGCAGGCAGGGCAACCGGAAGCCATGGAAGGAACAACCAAATAATGGGAAAGAATTTCAGACCCTTGGGCTCCTGTAGTAGGCAGAGTCTGCAGGGAGGCAGTGCTAAAAAGCACCAGATCAGGAGTTAAGAGACTTGGGTCCTACTCCCAACTTTGCTATTGACAACCTGTGGAACTTGGGATGCATCCCCAGTGTCCAGAGCCATGCTTGGCACACAAGAGGCATTTGATTAAAATTGTTGAATGAATCAGTATGAGGGATCTTAATGAGTCAGTGTTTTCCAATGGCACACCTGAAGACCCCTTGGAATGGAGAAGGGGGCAGAGAGATAAGCAGACTTTGACCCCCCAACATCTTCCTCCATTCTGCTCCCAAGTTCCGACCACCTGCCTACTCTCATCGACTTTACCTAATCAGACTTCCCAGGAGCCCTCTGATGCAGGGGGTCTGAGGAGACAGGGTCAGCAGTACACTGCGGGGAGGGGGGAGGGGTCACAGGATACAGCTCTGAAAGAGCACCTCATGACCAGCATGCTCACCTTTATCACAAACGCAAAGGGCTCCCCCAAGAATGCCAAGCTCCCAACTCCCAGCCCACCACTTGCCTCCCTACTCCAGGTTCACTTCTAGGATTCCTTGTCACCACAGACCCTGAAAAGCCTTCTCCAAAATCTCCCAAAAAGGAAAAACGACCACCTGGATTTAGAACCTCTCCAGGATCATGCACAGCAAGCCCTCTGCCTCACCCCCTCCCCATCCAGAACGAGGCTGAGGGAACCGAGGCAGGTGAATGGAGTCAGAGCCATCCCCTTGCACGCGGCTACACACCCCAACCCAACCACCTCCACGGGAGCAAGGCTGACAACCTCCCACAAGACACAGAGGTAGAAGCCACCTTCATCTGCAAGATTTTACCTCTTCCCCAGTTATTTCAAGAGGACTTTCAGACTGAGGTAATCATCTCCCTTTTATCACTTGCCACACGTATAACGTCAGGGCTCTGGCATTCATTAGCGCCACCCTCTCCATCCGCACTCCCTGCCACCTCCACCACCAAAATCCCAAAGAATTTCAGAAACATTTTTATCCTAAAATGTTCCCCTCCATCAAAAAAAAAAATTTCCTTCAAGAGATTTCTTTCCATTTCAATCCCACAACAAGGAGAATGTCAGCCCAGCTTATTTTTGACAGACAAATTATTGAATCAAAGAGAAAATGCCATTAAGCTCACAGGTTAGCAAGTGTCAGGAATGGTTTAAAGAGATATCCCCATTTATCTTCCAAACATGCACGAAATGTCACTAATGTGTGTTTATCATGTATAATCAGACAAAGAAAATATCGAAATAAAGTACTCCCGCATACAATAGAAATCTCCTTCCATCCTTCAAGATATCAGTGCTATTCAAATAGAATAATAATGATGAAGCCTCTCTCTTGAAAATGGAAATCAAGTGAAATGTAGATAGAAATGATTTTTTTTGGTAGTTGATGTACATTTCTAAAGTGCATTAACAGGAAATCTAGAACTTTTCAGGTCAATTATATTGTCAGTATTGTCAATGCCACTGAAATGAATACTGAAGCAGCGCCCATTCTTGCTGGAATGGAGCTACACAAGAAACCCCTGGATTGGGGACTTACAGAGGAACTAGAGACACACTACAAGCCTGACATTGTTCAAGCATGCATATATATGCATATATATTTTCTCATTCAAATCAACCCAGTGCCAGGCACTTGGGCATACTATAAATCTCAATAAGGAGAAAAAAATATCCACAACTGATCTAAAACCTGGCATTATTTTGCTTCCTCTTCTCCCTCCATTATGATGAAGCTTATTTCTTATAATCCAGGTACTATGACAACAATAAAATCCAGGCCCCAACTAGGCCTTTTGGACAACAAAAGCTCTCGACTACTCGTTCTGGACTCGGGAGACCCAGGAATATGAACAGTTCCCTGGAGAGAAGATAGTCTTTTCGCCAGAACCAACGGGTCCCTACAAGTCTGAAGAAAGCTAGGCATTTCAACCTGGGAACATTTTCACCCTTAGGGCTTTCCCTCCCAGCAGCCCAGCAGTCCCACGAGCTGTGTAAACTATTTCCCCACTTTCTGGATAGTGAGTTTCCCAAGAGCAGATGCCACATTTGTTTTGGTCCACGGTAGAGTACCATGACCTTCAGATAGCTCAAAAAGTTGCTGAGTGGGGTTTCCCTGGTGGCGCAGTGGTTGAGAGTCCGCCTGCCGATGCAGGGGACACGGGTTCGTGCCCCGGTCTGGGAGGATCCCAACATGCCGCGGAGCGGCTGGGCCCGTGAGCCATGGCCGCTGAGCCTGCGTGTCCGGAGCCTGTGCTCCGCAACGGGAGAGGCCACAACAGTGAGAGGCCTGCGTACCGCAAAAAAAAAAAAAAAAAAAAAAAAAAGTTCCTGAGTGTAGAGGTGAATGGATGGGTGAATGAAAAAGGAGATTTTCCTCTTGGGTCTCTCTCAGCACCACACTTCCCTGGTTCTGGGATATTCTGTAACCTTATGGGAGAATGGCCAAGGTCCTGACATCCATGTGCCTCCTGGGTGGTGGGAGAGGAATAAGTTACCACCTTGAGAGAGTTTTCTGCTCTCCCAAACTGACCGCATTAGACTCCCATGCCAGGTGCAATGCAAGGCAAGGGGATGAATGCAAGAGGAAAGGGTTCTGAAATAGTGGTGTGCAAGGTCAAGAGAGCAAGCTCTACAGCCAGCCTGCCTTCTGGTCCAACCAGCTAGCTGTGTGGCCTTGGACCCTGGATCCTCCTCTGAGAACGGGGAAAACAGTAACCCTTCACCTTACAAAGATGTGAGCTTAAGTGAGTTAATATGTGTAGAGCGCTTACAACGGTGTGTGGCCCCATAATAAGTGCTCAATAAATGTTAGCTATTATTTTTAATAGCTATTATTATCTATTTTAGGCAAATGAGACTTAAGGGCTGGCACAACTCCTTGGGAATTTATGAGTGGCAGTAAATGCGACCAGGACTGCAGATATGCAGGGGCCACGTGGTCAGACCATTCCATCAGCTACTTATAAACTGCCTGCTGTGTACATGAACAATGGGAAACAAGTTGAAGCGGACAAGAGACAAAAGGAAGGGAAAGTGGGGAGACTCTGGGGGGACAGATCTGAACAACACAAATGTTCTAGAATAAGAGACCAAAAGGACCCACTGTGGCTACGGAGGAGAGGTCTGTCATGCACTGGGAATATCACTATGAAAGTCACCAAGTAGGACATTTTTATTTCTTCCACAGTCCTGGGACCACGTCTTCATCCTACCTCATCACAGTTATCTGTTTGTATTTCGGCTTTAATCCCAGATGAGGTTTGAGGGTCAGGGCTGAACTCAACATATCTTGGTATCCCCTGTACCCAACATAGGGCCTGGAACTTGACAGGCATCCCCCTCAAAATGATTGAGATCCAAAGGGAGGCAAGCAAGCAGGCAGGCAGGCAGCCTGGCCACCACTGTTGAGACAGGGCTGGGCTGGAGAGGGAGCTTTGGAGAGGGAGAGCCCAGGAAGTGCTAAGAAGCCATGACAGGAAGTGGAATGAAGATCTATTTCATTTCCATCTCAAAGGCTGCTGGGTGGGGGTGGGTCATTGGGCCAGCAAACCACATTTAACGAAGGGTCCTAAAGAGAACCCACAACTACCACATGTAACACAGCTTGCCCTTGCAGGGGGAGGTGTGCTCACCTCCAGATGGTAAGAGGTAAGGCAGATTCTACCATGGGGCAGCTGGTTCATCCACTAACTCGCTGTGCATCCTTAGGCAAGTCAGTGCAAGTCTCTGTTCTTCAGTTTTCCCACCTAGAAAATGATGATAAAATATCTGCCTTAAGTCTGACATTGTATGTAATAATCCTTGGAAGGTAGATAGAAATGGTATGGCTAGAACATTTCTAACAGTTTATCTTAAGGATATAATCAGAGGTGTGTTTAAAATGAAGAAAGATGTATGTCCTGGTACATACTTCACGGTGCTGAGTACAACAGGGAACAATGGAAAATCATCTATTTACTCAACAACATCAGGATGCATCCTTTAGAACAGATACTAGTCAGACATTAGATGTTAGGTTTTCAGGGACTGTTTACAACGTGGATAAATGTTTATAAGTAAAAGTAACAAAATAGTATCATTATAGAGTGATCCCAAATAAAATTATATATGTATAGGGTACAGATTCATGTACAAATCCATACAAAATGAAGTATATGTAGGGGTGGATATATACCAGAATGGTTTAAGTGGTTATTTCTGGAAAGTGGAGAATTACAGGCAATCTTAATTTCCTTATCATTTTCAGTATTTTCCAAAAGTTCTATAATGAATACGTACTATTTTTATAATCACAAAAAAACTCTTAGCATAATTTTAGAAACCCTGATCAGTTCTATTTCACACTACTATTCTGAGATCAGTGTGGTAACAGATGGAAAGGCCCTCTGAAATGTATAGAATGATATGTAATTCAAGTGACTGCATTATTGTTGGTATCTAAACATTGTGGCTAAGGCTGCCAAGCTGTCCTCTTCCAGGGCCCAGGCTATTTTAAGCCTGGAACTGTGATACTCTACCATCGTATCCCAAGCAGCCTGCACAAGACTTCAAACTCCCTTTTTAGAAGTAGCAGATGCAGCGCGGATAAGATTGCCAATTCTGAAGAAGAGAGTTCATGAAACCTCTAACAGCCTGGGGACTGTCAACCCGGACCCCTCCCCACCAAAACCAACCAACCAACCAGAGAAAGTCCACACATTAGAAACACCCCATGAGCTGGGATTCAAACATTCCTTGATTTCTGGCCACCGGTCCTCCCCAGATTTGTCAAAGTCAGTCCCAGGCTGCTGAAGAGGAGTTAATCCCCCTGCCAGGAGCATCGATTCCAACAGTCCTCAACAAGCAAACTGTGTTACAGAGATTTTAGGGCCAAAGATGGTAAAATGTTTATCATTCTAATGGCTCTGAAAGTGTTAACAGACTGCATATCAACACAGTAATTCTTTTTACACACACATTCAGGCTTTTAAATGGTGCTTAACCTCGTGGGCTTAAGAGTACCTTGGCGAACATGGAGAGTTAGGGTTTTCACAGGCAAAGCATATTTACTGAGTCAGTCATCAATCTAAAAATTATTTTATCTTAGAAATTTTAGACCCTGAAATGTCCTAAGGGTGCCCAAGATCCAAAAGTTCACCCTCGGACACAGTCCAAGGAGGGCCAATAAATATAAATCCTGTTCACAGCACAAGGCACTTACATTGACTTTCCTTGTCTCAGAAAATGACCCACGTGTCACAATAAGCCACTTGACTACCGTAGGCAGGGATGTAGATCAGGGAGGTAAATTGGGAATGGATTCAAAGAAAAAAACCCCACAATGATCTCTAATATTCAGTTGGCGCAACTCAATAATGCAAAGCCCATGAACTTCTATTGCTTCATCTTGACCTAGTTACAAGCCTGTAAAAAGCAGGTATGGCTTGGACGACTAACCATGTTGTAGAAATAAGAAGTTCAAAGAGGCAAATTATTGACTTGGCCAAGGTCATGCAGGAAATTTATGAAAGCCAGATTCATAACCCAGTCTCCCACCTAAGGATGTCAACCTGCCTAAGGATGACCAATTGCAACCAAGCTAGGAAGGAAGATTTGCAACCAGCAGCTAAGTCAAAAGTGTTGCCTGAGTACCCAAGAATCCGTCTCGTGACTCGAGAATCAAGACAGGACCAAGCAAGCAGGTTTTGCTAGTGAGAAAGTTGAGAACTGGAAACTTCCACTTTCCTCAGAAGGCCGCGGTGAGGATTTCATCTGCCTTCTGAAAGGAGGCGAGAAAGAGTCCTAAACTGGTCCATACCCTCCCCAATCCCTTCACGCTTCACTCCATAGCAAACGCTTGGAAACCGCAGACGGCATAGCTGCCCTCTGAAGCTCGGCAGCTCTTTCCCACCCTTATCTCCAACTATATGGAGAATGAGACACAGTAAGTTGAACAACATTCTACCTCTTACAGAAAAGTTTATACACACGCATGAGCATCCCATAAAATACATGTAATAAACTGGAAGAGCCCCCAAGTAAATAAAGGAAAGATCAAAAGAGCGGTACAAGGCAGCCACATTCAACTCTTTGCTCTTGAAATTTTAAATGAATACTCCTTGAGAGCAAACTATAAAATGCTAACCTTGAAGTGTTGAGTGGCAGGAAGAATTATGGGTTATTGTACTGTCAAAATGCCAGACAGCTGTATGTTGAGTTGCTGCGTTATTTAGACAATCAGAAACTTGGAAGCTAAAGTGACATTTTTTTTTTTTTTCATTGTGAACGCTCTTGACATGCATCATGATAATTTCTAAAGGGACAAAATGCTATATAAAAAACACGGCCTTCAGAAGATGGCCTTATAGGTAGAACAGCCCCGAACAGGAGAGGCAGGACATCAACAACTTGGACTTGCCAGAGGTGAGCATCACCTTCTCCCTGTCTTAGTCCACGGGGTCGGTGGCCCCAAGCACCATGGAGCACCCAGCCTCTCTCCTCCTGGTCCCAGCATCTGAGGAACGCTCCCTGCATCAGCTGCCTGACTGCAGCCTGGGCTGGGCCCAGGGAAGCCCACTAATTTCAGTCTCAACGAGCATCTGGATGAGCAATACGGAAATCACATCTGGAGGATGCTACTGGAGACCGTGGCACCATGCAAACCCGGGGCGGAGATGAGGTTAAAATTCTGCTTCAGTTCTTGCCAGTTAGCTTACCTTTCATGTGTATTCCTGATTGGCTTGTGGACTGGAATGAACAGAACGAGAGGCAGCCATTTTTAAGGGAATTCCTAGCTTTGGATCTCAGGTTGGCCTAGAGGTAAAAAGGTTAGTCAGAATGGAAAGCGGAACCTGGTTGGACAGATCTGAAATTCCACCTTCAATGCTTTGACTACAATTGAAATACAAATATTACTGGGATAAGTAACACACTCAGCTTCTGTGAATCACCTATAACTCAGGGTGAATGGAGGTTTTGAGAACTGGTTTTGCTGGGTGAAAATACAGGTGGGTATATGCAGTCCAGGTAAGAGAGAGGGGCCTGGGGACAGGCAGGTAGGTAAAGTCAGAGGAAAGACCTGATCAAAGGGACCGGCTGAGATGCTCCAGATGGATCTTCGCTCCCTTCTGTATATTTATCCTTGATCAAAAGGAAAACAATCCCGATGAGGAGAAGAGAAAGAAGGGGACAACTGATGGGGCAAGGAGAGTGTACCTCTCCTAACAAGCACTTCCAGACACCAAGCACAGACTCAACCCTGAGGCCAACTTCATCACCACGTGCCAATAGCAAGACCTTGAGCAAATCAGTTAACCACAGTTTCCTGAACTGCAAAATGGGGACAGCAGTAATAGCATATCCTCCAACGGGTGCTGAAGGATTACATGGGCTAATTACTTAGAGCAGTGCCTGTCTGGAGATAATGATTCTACTCAAATGTTAGCGTAGCATTCTCCTCCTGTTCCCCTCATCATCTTCATCTTCTTCATCGCAGCTAACAGTTTACACCCAATCCCCATGGCCCTCTGGGGGAGAAGCAGAATCCCACTAGACACCTTTTCCAGGAGAGCAAAGCGGCTTTGGACAGCAGCGCTTCTCGCGCTCCCTGCTATGTGACCTCAGGCCGATCCCACACCCACTGCAGGTAGAGGCCAGCACCTCCACATACTGCACCTTGCAGAAGAGCAAGCCCATTGCCTAGACTGGAATCACTTGGGCTGAGATGGAGCCCTTCTACAGCTCCAGTAAGACACACTTGTTTTTATTTGTTGTTTATTTATTTTTTAGGCTTATTTATTTATTTATTGTTTTTATTTTTCCTACCTTATTAATTTTTATTTTTATTTGACGGTTAACCTAAACGTTAAGATAATACCCTGTAACTTGCATACTTAAAAGCTGGTATGTAGCCAGAGAACAAGACTGGGTGGATGAATGAATTTGAAGCTGACGCCCAAACCTGTGCTATTTGGCTACAGCTGCTCAGGTAAGATGGGGAAAACAATGCCTGCGGCCTCTGCCTTCGCCACACAGCAGAGATGCTCAACACTCTCGACCCACCTAACCCCGGGTCTCTACGGGGAGGTCCTTATACCTCCAGGTATGAGACTGATTATTTAACGTCCCTAAACACTGAGGGAAGAGAGAGTCCAAATCTTCTAGACTGAAGATGGTTCCTTTGTCCAGTATCAGGGATTATTTCTTTCTGAAGTCAGGAAACATCTATACCCTTTAGCCAATTAACCTGGCAGGTACACTCAACCAGCAATTTCACTTTTATGAATCATTATGGGATTAATTCTTTTTTTTGGCCATGCCAAGAGGCTTGCAGGATCTGTCCCCCCACCAGGGATCGAACCTGGGCCCCCGGCCATGAAAGAGTCGAGTCCTAACCACTGGACCGCCAGGGAATTCCCCTGGGAGTAATTCTTGCCTACAATATACAAAAATGAAGAACTAGGGACATGATCTACTCAATAACATCCAATGCTTTGAGTCATGGCAATATACACGGAAGCTCTACACAGAACACAGATGAAATAGATCAGGGAAGTTCTGTATTGGATGAAAGAACATTCTTCCCTACTAGCTAAATGTTGCCTGCAGGAGGGCCAACCACCCAAAGACTCCTTTGCTCCTTCAAGTGAGAGTCCTTATTTGTGACATGCAGAGGATGCGTCTATGCTACCCTCTGGATAGCACCATTCACAAGCCCACAGGAGATGTGTTCATGTATGTTCAGTGATCACAAACACATGCTTTGGAGTCTGAGAGACTTGCATACCTGCTAGCTTGTGACACTAGAGTGTTCCTCAACTGATCTGGGCCCCATTTTCCTCATGTGCACAGTGGTAAGACTGTCCTGCAGGGATAAGACTGTTGTAATTTAATGAGATCATATACATCAAATGCACGGCCCAGGGCCTGGGATATGGAAACGCTAAATAAATGAGCTGTCATCGTCATCATCGTCACCATCATCTCATCCAATCCGAATAGTGTCCTGGCCTTAGCTGTCCATGCAGGCCACCACACACCTCAAGAAGGATATCAAACACTTTAGCCTCTTGAATCTGTACTTTTGACAAGCCGGGGACAGCTGACTGTAGCGCTCCTGGGTGGTCTGCAGAAACACTGAGGCTGCCCATGGTAAGAAGGGAAGTGCGGTGGGACTTGAGTAAACTGGAAGCCGGAGACCTAACATTAGTCCTGGCTCACATCTAACTCCCCGTGTGAGCCTGACCAGTTGACTTGATCACACCAGGCTTTGGTTTCCTTATTTAAAAAACAAAAACGAAGAACAAGAGACTATGAACCACATTACCACTTCCTAGACCAACAAGCCTGGTAAGCATCACTAGTGAATCTCAGAACTCTTTCCTGCTAAGCAGGGCTGGGATTCAGAATTTATCTCAATATAGTTCTTCTGGAAGCCACCACTATAGAATTTTCATATGCAATGAAACTTATCTGCCATTCCTAAACTACATGTTCCCCGAGATTCCTTCCTATGATTACGTGTTATGATTTTATAACCCTTGACTAGATGCATAAAGATGTGGAGATTTAACCAAACGAGGAACTCATACCAGGAGCAGGTCAGGGAGAAATTGTGGGTGGTCTAAGAAAACCTCAAGGAACCCAATACCATACTCCCTGGGCGGAAGAGCCCTGGTGCCTAAGAGGTATCCATTCATTGACTGTGCTCTGAGACCCTAATTTTAAAAAAAATTCCATGTTGAGTTCATTATTCACACTTACACACATACTTCTATATTCTCTATCTCCTGCTCAACAACCAGCAATCACACACACACACACACACACACACACACACACACACACACCCTAAGATGAACACATATATGTGTGAATACATAATATACATCTGTATATCTTTTCTATCCCGCTCTGCCACTTTTGCCCTAATCAGGTCATCTCTTTAGGCCTCATGTACACAGATATATTTATTACTTTTGGTAATTCTAAGTCTATACCATTTATCCTCAAGCTAATTTTGTAAGATATTAGCTCCATTTTACAGATGAGGAGACTGAGGTCGGGCAAAGTTCAACAACAGCACAGAAGAGCTGGAATCCAAACAAGGTCTTGTGATTCCCAGCTCTAAGCCCTATGTACACAGCCTCTAACATGTTACCGTGGCTCCAAGGTGCCCTCCACAGGGCTCCCCATCCCTCTGTCTACAGAAGCCCTCCATACCCACAGTCTCCCAGCACTAGTCTTTCCCAAATCTCTCATCCAGGTCCTGGCGGCCTCTGGCATTTCCCAAGCACACAGTTCACCAAACGGGACCATTTCTTCTTTATTATCTACACAAATATTCTTAATTATTTCTCCTCCAACCCAAAGTACTTATTTCTTATTTATGGGTGTAAATATAAAGCCAGCAGGGCTCATATTTCACAGGGAGTCATTCCGACGGCATCTAGAGCCTTCCAAATTTAAGGAGCAGGAGAGCTGATTCTCTGCCCATTTCATTACAAAGGGGTTTACCATAAATATTAGAATTTGAATTCCACCCAAGTAATGCATTAATAGATGCTAAACCATTTATAATTTCTGTACTTTTTCATAAATGGGCAAAGTCCAATAAATAAACTAAATCTCTTTCACAGCAGAGCAGGGTTAACAGGTACCAAGGAGATTTCAAAGACAAACTACTGGTAGGGACTGCCAGGAGGTAAGATTCATAATGAAACCACAAATTCTGGAGGCCCATTTTTTACTGTCCACCACGGCAAGTATCTAAAATTAAACGCTAAGCAGAAATCCGTCCTGGAATCTGACACACAGCAGTTTAGGTAAACAATCTCCAAAATTAAAAACAGATTCTGGATAATAAATAAGTCCGTGTGTGGATCTCTCTGATAACAGATACCTCACCCTGATAAATGAAAGGCGCTGGCCCTACCGAGCCTTTCTAAATTAGGCCAGATGATTCACCTAAAATATTTCATCTTGTGTCGCCTGTCTTAATGAACAGCAGTAATGGATAGCTTCTTACCAGTTACTGCATCAGGGCCAAAGGCCTCCAAGCTAATTATACTGAAGGCCTGGGGAAGGCAGCCCATCTGGAAGGGGCCAGCGGACAGGAGGGATTTCACCATGATACTCATTTACCAGGTCCCATGACCCAGGTCTGCTAGTTTCATTTGCTACTGCCCAAGGATTCTAGAAGGCGATCAGAATCATAGACGCCAGACAGCAAAGGTCAACACTGCAGGAGGCAGAAAAAGTGAGACCAAGCTCCGCCATTCCCAGCTGTGTGAAGTGGGACAAACCCCTGAACATCTTTGGGCCTCACTTTCCCCATCTGTAAATTGGGGATGATAATGCCTGCCCTGCCTACCTCCTGGGGCTGTGGTTTGGACCAACAAGAAAGTGCACAGAGATGCACTCTGTAACCCCCCAAACAATCTTCTGTTATTACTGTTTGAACTAATGAGGTTCCATCATTAATTTGCCCAAATGTATTGAGCACGCTATATGATTCAGGTGCCAGGGATGCCTCAGTGACCAGAGAGACAAGACCCAGCCCTCGTGGGGCTGGATTCTGGGGGTGGCACGTGTGCAACTTCGTGCAAAAAGTGGGCTGTAAAGGGTAGGAGAGGAAGGCGGAGAAAACTCGAGCAGCAGAGGCAGCCATGGCAAGCCTGGGCAGGGAGCAGAGTGGCTGTTTCTGACAGGGGAGGCCCCACTGAGGACACAACTTTGAAGGAAAGCCCCTAAGGAGGGAAGAGAGGGAGCCTCAGAGATACTGCTAGAGAAAGAGAAGAAACCTAAGGGAAAACACCTCCAAGTAGTGTCTGAGGAGTGGCAAGGACAGGACACAGCTGTTTCTGCAGAGGGGCCAGGAGCAGAGCAGGCGGGAGTGCTGGGGCAGAGGTCTGGTGGTTCGGGGGTGAGGTTGCCCGGGAACCCTGGAGGATGTCGGCCTTTGGAAAGATTTTAGCAGGGGAATAACTGGGTCTAACGTAGCATTTGAATGGGAGCACTCTGGAGCTGCTGTGCTGGGAATGATCAACAAATACCATACTACTCTTACGTTCATATTATTATTGTTACAGCAAGCATTTGTTCGGATCCAAAGTGCATCCTGGGGCTTCCCTGGTGGCGCAGTGGTTGAGAATCCGCCTGCCGATGCAGGGGACACGGGTTCGTGCCCCGGTCCGGGAAGATCCCACATGCCGCGGAGCGGCTGGGCCCGTGAGCCAAGGCCACTGAGCCTGCACGTCCGGAGCCTGCGCTCCGTGACGGGAGAGGCCACAACAGTGAGAGGCCCGCGTACCACACACACAAAAAAGTGCATCCTGATGGCAGAGGGGGAAACGGGAAGGGGGTTAAGGGGGAGGTCTTAGGTTATTCTTTCCTACATGCTCACAGCAACAAAGCATAGAGAGGACTGCAGTGAGCGGACCACAGAGGGACAAGAGCTGGGGACAAGGGAGCCCCAAGAAGAAGGGAGGCTGGGGAGAGGGCTCCCGCACCCAGGCCTGCCCGCTTCTCCGGCCAGGTTGTGGAGAGCTTTAGTGGGGCAAAAGGGCAGTGGCAGGAAACAAGGAAACAGACTTCTCCCCCATCCCATGCCTTTGCGGCAGTCAGTCAAGCAACATGAAGCCCTACGCTTTCGAAGCCTGGGGCCTGTCTCTTTATTACAAAGGAAAACAAAATTTTCTTTTACAGAAAGAGGAGCTTTGTTGAAGGCCACGGACCACATTTTATCAGCATCTGGTGTCGGCACAGGTGACAAACACAACATCCTAAGAGAAGCCATCTTGCCTCCTGCTTCAGAACAGAAAATGACACCGGGGTCAGTCCATTAGTGATCGCAGCTGCTTCTAAATGAAGCACAGAGAACCTGAAGCTGACTAATGAAAGCAACCAGCAATCCTCACCGATGCTAATGCTGAACGGATCTTTAAAGCTTGCTCCTTCACCAGCTTCAAGCTGCATCACAGTTCAAAATCTCAAAAATATTATACACGTTAATTCCTGTGTGAAGGAAATTATGACTCAGCATTCTTTCCTTTTCTGATTTCTGGCAATGCGGCATTTGTTGTGCGGCTGGACTGTGTAATGCTCCCTTCCAAGAAGCAGGCAAGTCCACTGGCAACATGGTCAAAGCTTGTTCTTCTACAGAATGTCCACAAAGAACTGGGATATGCATAGATGCGCGCTCATAGAACCACATCTGGAAAGGCTCTGATGTGGAGACGAGGATGGGGTAGGGCAAAGGTGTCCTGTTTTCAGGCCAGTTAGTGGCACTTCAGCTCACTAAACTGAACCAGTCATGCCTAGCACCTTTGCAACTTGCTATGCTTGTGTACCACTGCTATTCATATTTACTTCTTGTGGCTCTAAATTGGTAGTTCTCACTGCCTGGGGACAATCACAGCCCCCAGGGAATATCTGACAATGTCTGGAGACATTTTTTCAAAATTTATTTTATTTATTTTTGACTGCATTGGGTCTTTGCTGCTGCGCTCAGGCTTTCTCTAGTTGCATTGAGCGGGGGCTACTCTTCATTGAGGTGCACGGGCCTCTCATTGTCGTGGCTTCTCATTGCAGAGCATGGGCTCCTGCCGCGTGGGCCTCAGTAGTTGTGGCACACAGGCTGAGCTGCTCCGTGGCATGTGGGATCTTCCCAGACCAGGGCTCGAACCCATGTCTCCTGCATTGGCAGGTGGATTCTTAACCACTGTCCTGCCAGGGAAGCCCTGGAGACATTTTTTGATTGTCACAACCTGGAGGGAGGCAGCGCAACTGGCTTCTACTGGATGGAGGCCAGGTATGCTGCTAAATATCCTACGATGCACAGGACAGCCGCCCCCAGCAAACAAAAGAATTATCTTGTCAAGATATCATTAGTGCCAAGGTTGAGAAATCTTGCTCTAAGTTGACTCGTTTCCCCTTATATTTACGTTAAAAAGGGGATTATATCTATAAAGGAAAGGCCAAGGTCACCTATAATAAGTAAGAAGTGTCCAGAGTCATAAGTGGAAATTATTCAAAAAACATACCCAATGAAAACAAAATAATATTACATTTTAGTTAGATACAGTAGCCTGCTCTCTTTGTTTAAAAAACAAAAGACATATTACCTCCAAACTGAGACTTTCTCCTTATTATGGTCAAAACGATAGAAAGAGAATTGAAAGGGAATACCTTTTCCTTATGTGATTGATGATGCATCCATGTACCTCCCCAAATCATCTTGGGCACCACCAGCAGAAGGTGGCATTGGCAGAGCTGATCTGTCAGTCTTCTCAGCGCCAAAACACAGGTATGGTTGCAGCTATTTACTGATGAGGAATCCCGAAGGGACAAAAGCAATGAGAAGCCAGAGTTATTTGCATTACGCATCTCTTGGGAAGCTGGTTATGGCAAGATGGAGATGCTTGGCTTAGAGGCAGGAAAGCACCACTCAGAGATTTATAGTGGAGGGAGGTCCCTTCCAACATCTGAGGTGAGACTGAGCGATGAAAGCCTTTCCAGATGGCTTTCTGTGTGCAAATCAAAGAAAATACGGCCTATTCCTTAGGCACTGTTTTATGACCCATATTCAACACTACTCTCGTGCCATGAGAAAAGTATCCTATGGTCACATAAGCCAGCTAGAGCAGCTGGCTGAACAAAACCTGAAGGTTTTTTTACTGCCAAACTTCTCTGAGCCTTTAATACAATAACGAGCACTGCAAATGCCTATCCCCCTCCCCTAGGACAAATGAGACAGGACAACATTTCTCAAACTTATCAAGACACAGGTTGCTGTGGGTTTTTTTCTTGTGGAACATCTAGTCACCCCCTGGTATTCCAAGGGAGCACAGCTTGAATAACTTAGTCCTAGAGGAAAAAGAATATTTCCTTTTCATCAAAGAATATGAGTGTTTTGAAAAATTACTGTTGTAAAATTACCCATACCTCAGAAAGAAAGCAGAAACCATATATTATTGATGATTTAATCACTGGTGTCCGCTAAATAGGCACTCAAGATACATTCATTCCAATGCATGACACGCACTCCTCATTAACTCTCAGACCCTTCAGAATAATTGGCTCTAGAAATGATTAAGATCTATGGATCCAAACAACCACATACCTTGGTTCTGTAGCCCCGGTGGGGTGGGGGGGATGGATGCCCCAGATTGAAAACACTATCTAAAAAATATCTCGCTCAACTCCTATTTGAGACAACAGCCCTTCTGCCATGTCAGCTCCATCATTCAGCCTCTGCATACCCCAAGCAATGACCAGGTTTGGTTTTCTTTGGTTTTCCATCTTCCCTCACCATTGTGTCAAAAACTCTTTTCAGAACCTCTTCCAGCTTTACTGCATCTTTCCTTGGCAGGTCTTTGCCTGCCCAGCATACATTCATCTTTTTTCTGGGAAGAGCACCTTGATGTTCCCCAGGGAATCCCACCACCCCAGACTACCCATCACTGAGTTCTGCAGCGCTGACTCCACCCTGGCTCCAGGAAGGCACCTAAACGGTCCTGGCCAACCAGAGCGTCACAGCCCCAGATTGCGGAGACTGGTTCAGGATAGATAAGGGACCCGATCAAGGCCCTTAAGACCCAACTTGGGGTGTGATGGAAGAGATGGTAAAAGGGGCTCTCTTTTTCCACTAAGGTAGCTGGGAAGATAACGCAGAAGTCCTGGGGAGTTAGCGGCCCTCTTGCCTCCTTGAGGGGAAGGCCCGAGAGTCACCAGGCAGAAAAGCAACACCCTGAGGTGGAGGGAGAAAGACCACTTGTGTGCACTGTTGGGCCATGGAGCCAGCCATGCCCAACAGGTATCTCTGCCCTTTTCAGATACATGCACTAATAAATTTCCTTTTATTTACAGTAACTTACACTGAGATTCTGATTAAAACTTGCAATATGCTGGACGCCATGGTTGGTATCTCTAAAACTCCCTCTTGTTGACTTTCTCTCCATTTGTTAACATTCCTTCTTTTCCTACTCTCTTCCTTTCCCATTTTGCATTTTTCCTTATTCTCCCTCAAAGTCAGAAAAAAATAAAGAATGTTTCTGCTAACCCCTTGTGTCCGGCCCCCTCCAACATGGTGTCCATTCTCAAGAGACCACCATCAAACCTCTCCCCATTTGGGGGGACAGGTAGTTCAGCCACAGATAACTGTTTGCACAGAGTTTATATATCCAGGCTGTTGTTGTATTCATACAAAAAAACTAGAAAAATATCTTCATCCTCACCACAATAATGCACCAGGGCTCCCATGCCTTGGACTTGAAAACTAACACATTTATTTATGGGCTGAGGTTTATTAAGAATGATGTTTGGGCAGAGGGTGCGGAAGAGCCTACCACCTTCTGTTCTTGAACCCAAACTCTCCTCTCAAACTGGGGGCCTGAAAAGGCAAAATGTGGCAGAGCTCCTGCTGACGCCGAGTTGCAAAATGCAAAATGCATCCCCCGGAGTTGAAAATCCTTCAGCACGGCCCACGACGGGCCATGTGGCTGGCACATCAAGTGAGCCCCTTGCCCGGCTGTGAGATGCGCTCATCTAACCTCGGGTCGGTACATTCCCTTGATCCCCCAAACAGGGACATGGACAGAAGGGACACACAGCACACGGCTGCTCAGACTGCACGACGAGGTGGCCTTCCCGCCCTGGGCCCCGCATGGGGGACACGTGCCCTTGGACTATGACCAGCCACAGGGCTGCTCCTCCAGGCAGGGTTGGCAGGCCTTCCCCGCCCCTGCTGGGAGGACAAGTGGCAGAGAAGTTGACAGCTCGGTGGCCTTGACTGTTCCTTCCCGCCCCGCAGACGAGGCCGCTGCCAGAGCAGCTCAGCCCAGGGCCACGCGCCCGTCCCTTCCTCCTCCTCCAGCTTCTGGCTTGGATCTCATCTCTGCGACACACGTATCCCCCAGGAAATCCAGGCAGCCTTCTCCCAGCAGCGAGCCCTTCTCTACCCGCACAGCCAGCACTTCCTGCCCCCTTGCTGCACTCGATGAGCTCAGCAAGAACCCCGCTACATCATGAAGCTGCCGAAGCAAAGGTCTGCCATTTAATACGCCTGGACTTGACGTTTTCAACGACCTCATGGTGCACGGTCAGTGCTCAACCAGGTGCAGCTCGCTCCCCTGGCCCAGCACTGCCCGGCCTGCTCCCTGCGCGAGAAGCAGCGCTGCGGGGAGGAGAGAAGACGGGAAATAGCAATGCTTTTGGCAAATATGTGTATACACACACGTGCACACACATAGGTAACCATAATGCATCCACATATACAGACAGACATACACACATCCTACACACACTATATTTTCAAGTATTCAACTTCTAACGATAAACGACAGCTAATTTGGGAACCCTAAAAATGCTTTTGGGACACGTGCATACATACAACTCTATTTCTACAACTGATTAAACAAACAAACTAATGTAAATTGTACCTTTTAAACCCAACAAAGCCACCTCATTAACTGCACTTAAGCATTCGTTTATAATTTTCTTACATTTAAGGATCACCAAGATGGGGCTATACAATTTCTGAACCTAACCTGGCAGTATTCTCTGCAGTATCTGTTTCTCAGATTAGTCCTCTGACCAGAGAAGAGTGTATGAGATTTGGAGGTGGACATGAGAGGGAAATAGCCCCAAGTTCAGCCATAGACCAAGCACAAAGAGAACAATCCCTCTCATGATTTCTCAGTTCTGAGAAAGAGAAATAGCAGAGATTTCTTTGGTAGGACACTGGGGTACTGAGAGGATGAGAGACCAAGCGGGGTAGTGGAAGGGGTGAGGAAAATGCCATTTACATGTCTGGCTCCCTTTTTCCGCCTCCGTCTAGAACAGGAATTTGCCTTCTGCCTGAGCAAGGAGTGGGGAGGCTTCTCTACTTCTTCTTCCTGGGATCGGCTCTCCTCCTTCACCCCCAAATGGGTCCTAGCTGCCACGCCCTCTGTCCACAGCCAGCACTGGGCAGCCCTGTTGTGAGTGGCAGCTGGTAGGCTGCTTTCTCAGTGCAGGCAATGGGGAAGGCGTGAACAAGAGAGAAGTTGCTTCCCATCAGCAAATATTTTTAGTTTCTTGCTGCTGAACCTGGATGGCAGACCCCATGGAGAAGTGGTTAAGAGGGCCGTATTCAGCAGCGAAGACTGCTGTTCTCTGCCAGGTGGGAGAAGTTAATGTGACAAGCTCTTTCCCCGGCAGTGCACTTTAGGGACAGGTCAGACACGAGACTCTTTACCACCATGTCCATATTCTAAAAACCTAACTGAAATGGATGAGCAGAGAATTCGTACACTTTAAAAGGCAAGAATATCTTTAACTGTCCTCCAACCTCCAACCTTTCAGCCTATCGTAAGTCCTACTAATGCTGCCCTATGGAATCTTCAACCTAATACTCTAGTCTCATAATTGGCCATGAAAAATTCATGTGAATAAATTCATAAAAATTGTCCATAAAAAATTCAGTGAGTTGAATGCAAAACATAAACAAAACACAAAGAGCTCCATTTTACTGAGCGTGGGCTGTGTGTCCGTGTCTGCGCCAACAATCTCACATGTATTATCTCACTTGATTCTCAAAACCACAACCTACGAAGTAGGTGCTATTTTAGACCCTTTACAGTGAAGGAATCCAGGGCAGGGCAGGAAAGGTCAGGTAACATACCCTAGGGCACCTAGCGCATAAGTAGTAGAGCTCTTATCTTGTGCTCTACTGTTTCCCAGGATATAAAAAATCCAAAGTGGGCTGAAAACAGAACAGTATCCAACTACTTTTCTAGTAAGTTGATCTGGCAGAAGGGAGCCCACCCAGCTGCTGATAGCATTCCCTCTCAATCCCTTAGGATATGAGTTCTCTATTAAAAGCAGTGGCTGCCCAGGAGAAGAAAAGCAATGGATTTCCCCAATTTATACTGCACACCCCAAGTGTTCAATCTCTACACATTCCATCAGAAATTTAGGGCATGGCCCCTGCCCTCCAGGTTACCTATACAGAAGCCATTAACACAAATGAAATTTAACACGAGGAACACCCATGCTCAGGTACATGGCACAGACTGTGTCTGTTTCAGGAGCCCCAGAAGAAAGAGACCAAGGGGCCACCTACCTTATCACCAGAGTGAATAGTTAAGAATGGCTTTGAAATCTGGAAAATCCAGGGTTCAGAGCCAATGGTGCCATCTCCCAGCTGTGTGATCTTGGGCAAGTTTGTTAACCTCTCTGAGCCTCTGTCTTAACTGAAAATGGGTGTTACACCACCCACGTGACACAGTTGTCAGGAGAAGATGATTAAATAATATTTATTAAACGTTTAGCCTGGTGTCAAGCCTCTGTGAAGCCCTCATGATTAGTGGTATCATTAGCATCCTCAGAATCACCACTAATTCAGAACACCAGCCACACAGAGCCACTTAGAGGAAATTGGGATCATCACTTCATATTCTTAGAGGAGAGACAGACAGACACACAGCAAGGCAGTAAATGAGAAACCAAGGAAGAGGTTCTAAATTAGGCAGTTTGAAATTTTAATTTGGTTCCTCTCCCCTTAGCTGTTTCTGCCACAGCTTGAGCCGCTGAATGGTACAGACTGGATGGGCTAAATGCTTCTGCGTGTCGAAAACTGACCCAGGAGTGTCCACGGATGGACTCCCACATTCCCCACATCTAGAATTGTTCACCACAACCCCCAAGCTCTCCGCTATCTTCAGGTGGAAGCCAACTTGCAGAAGAGGAGCACAGCCCAACGGAGAGAGCACAAGAGGCAGAGTCAAGCCCTGTCTCTATTTAAATCCCTGCTGGTCCCTGTGGGCTCTGTGACCTTGAGTGAGATATTTACCCTTACTGAGTCCCAAATTTCTCATCGGCAAATCAGAAAGATGAACACCTTCCTCGCAAGGCTGCTGGCAAGACTGAAAGATAATATACGCAAGGGGTCTGGAACAATACCTGTTCCATAGCAGGTGCTCAGTGATGGAAACTGCTAGCATTATGCCCATGCCTAGTTCTGTGTCTGTAGGCTCTCTCTCCTTTCCTGTGCTGAATGAAGTAAAGCAAGTCCCATAAGAGATAACTCAGAGGCTTTAAATGCCTACTCCCTTTTGGAGACCTCTGTCAAAATCTAGTTCAAAGCCACACCTTGGTGAGTCCTATGTAACCATTCCTGTATGAATAACAAGTGAGCACCTAGAGCCACTGAGGCTGGAACCACCTTTAGCTGGCTTCATGAAACCTAGTCGTTGGAGATGCTTCTCTCCACTGACCGAAACCACCAATTTACAGGGACCAAGCCTAAGAATTGTGGGATACTGGGCACTCAAGATAGGAGGCGGAATCCACACCACCCCCATAACTCAACAATGACCTAGTTTATCCAGACTCTGAGGACCCAGAGGATGTGAGGAACCCATGTGGAGTCACCCTGCAGGTCAATGTAGGATCTCAGGATGGTCAACCATATCCCTTGTCAGATACTCTGGGAGATACAATGTGAGAGAGAATCACCCCCTGATAAGCGAAGGAAGAAGAAAGCAATCTGCTCAAGCTGACTCAACCTGCTGTCTGTCAGGAATGCCCCGAGGAATCCTGATCCACCCCAAAGATGTTCTGTTTGTTGAGAGCCTTCAACAAAGGCATTAACACCCTAAGGAGGGGAGGTCAGCTCACTGTCCCCCACCAACTAGGGGTGATGTGGACTGGCCTAAGGGTGCTGGACATTGAGGGAGATTTGAAGTTCACCTGTAGCAAAAAAAAAGGGGGCTCATATGGAAGAAGACAAACACCAAAGGCCAACTTCATCAACATCCTAATCGTGTAGAAGGCAAAGTCATGCTCCCAAACCTTTACTGCTGTGTGCTGGTCACGCCCCCTATATGTGTGGGAGAGGAGTTGGTGAATAATGATCTTTGTGTTACTTTCTATTACTCACTTCCTAAAAGGCTCAAGAGCCTGGGAATAATATTGTCTAATCAAAGCCAAAGAAACCACTCCAGTAGAGGAATAACTACAGTATCCAGCACACACACACAGAAGACCTGCTGAGATCAAGACAGTGTTTTGTTCAAAAAGTGAAAGTAAAATAATCACAGTAAATTTTTAAATTTAGACTCCCAAAGTGAACCATTTGAATAAACAGACAATTTCTAAGAATTCATCCATTTCTTCAGGTTGTCCATTTTATTGGCATAGAGTTCCTTGTAGTAATCTCTTATGATACTTTGTATTTCTGCAGTGTCAGTTGTTACTTGTCCTTTTTCATTTCTAATTCTGTTGATTTGAGTCTTCTCCCTTTTTTTCTTGATGAGTCTGGCTAATGGTTTATCAATTTTGTTTATCTTCTCAAAGAACCAGATTTTAGTTTTATTGATCTTTGCTACTGTTTCCTTCATTTCTTTCTGATCTGATCTTTATGATTTCTTTCCTTCTGCTAACTTTGGGGGCTTTTTTGTTCTTCTTTCTCTTAAAAAAAAAAAAAAAGAAAACCCAGACAATTTCTACAACTTGCAACTTTGGAACTTGCTAACATGTATAACCAGCCATAAATGTCCTTGAAGTTTGTGATTAGAACATTAAGTTGTGCTTCCAACTTTTGTGAACCCACAGTTTAAAACCTGCGAGGGGAGAGTGATAGAACCCATGGATTGCGTAGCTTACTTGGTACCAATGGGTTAATATCAGACACAGTATTGACTAGTTTCATACTGGTTGCTAAGCAACATTGCTTCCTTCTCCCAATGGTCTGACAGAGAGGATTAAAAAAGGGCAGAAAATGAGAAATGTTGGAAAAATAGGAAAGTGAAATTCAATGGATCATAAGGTACAAGTTGTAGGAAGAGTAAAAGAGGAAATAATTCTTGCAGGATGTACTAAGACATCAGCTGCTTTATGACATCACAAGAGTAACACGTTGAGCCTCCAGCTCCAAACACAGAGAAGGGAGTAGAAGATGAATGTCCCCCGACCCCAGCACAGTGCTGTTCATGTTCAGTTCATGCTTAGACAGAAACGCATAGGGTCCACAGATGACAGCAAGCTGACCTGTGTGACAGACCTTTATAGCCCAAACAAACAAAAAAAGTCTATCAAGTCCAGAAGGCACAACAAAAGCTTCCCCATTATAATTCATTCTCCCAGTCCTTCAAGGAACTTTTGTTCCCCTCACATCTGAAAGGCCTCCAGTAAGTGATTCATACATTCAACAACATTGACTGAATGCTCGCTATGTGCCAGGCACTGGGCTGGGAACTGGAGGAGGAGTGATGGAGCCCTTGCCCTTGACTGATCACTCACCACTGTGCTTGGGTCCCCTCGATCACCATCTCGGTGTTCCATTTTTGTCAGGACTTCACCATAGAGCAATTTTAGAACCTCACAGAATGACCTAAGAGATGTTATAGGACAGACCCCACCCAGCCCCACCCCGGGTCAGCTGCACGACAGGCCTACAAGGCTGCTGAACTGTTTCCTGCCTGAAATCTCCAGGATGATTCTAAAATAAATTACCCAGAGAGAGACAGCATATTAGCCCATGAAGGTCCATTTTCATAAATGAGTTCCCTACACTGGAAGCTGTCATATGCTGTGTCCTGCAGGAACACAGATACTGCAAAGGTCAGTTTTGATACTGGGGAGAGGCTCAGGAAACGGTTGCCATAGGTGCTACCTGGCATTTGGAAAATGGGAAGGGAAATGGGAAGGAAGAAGAATCAGAGGGTCCTGGAGGCAAGGGAGGAAAGGAGGAGTCCTGGACAACCAAAAGACAGGGGAGACACCAAAAGGGAGATAAAGAAACTTTTATCAGCAGGGGCTTTGAAGCTGGTCCCCTGCTGACTTGCACTATTGGGTAGTTTACCCAGCCTATCACAGACTAAGTTTCCTCATCTGCAGAACAGAAAAAACACTTAGCTTGTAGTGTTGGGAGAATTCAAAGTATTATCTTTATAATTCTCCAAAGAAGACATACAGATGGCCAACAGGCACATGAAAAGATGGTCATCATCACTAATTATTAGAGAAATGCAAATCAAAACTACCACCTCACACAGGTCAAAATGGCCACCTACAAATAGTAAATGCTGGAGAGGGTGTGGAGAAAAGGGAGCCCTCTTACTCTGTTGGTGGGAATGTAAATTGGTGTAGACATTATAGATAACAGTATGGCGGTCCCTCAAAAAACTAAAAATAGAGTTACCATATGATCCAGCAATCCCACTCCTAGGCATATATCTGGAGAAAGCTCTCATTCGAAAAGATACATGCACCCCTATGTTCATAACAGCACTACTTACAATAGCCAAGACATGGAAACAACCTAAATGTCCCTTGACAGATGAGCAGATAAAGATGTGATATATATATATATATATATATATATATATATATATATATATATACACATACATACACACACACACACATACACACACACACAATGGAATATTAGCCATATAAAAGAACGAAATGATGCCATTTGCAACAACATGGATGGACCTAGAGATTATCTAACTAAGTGAAGTAATAGGCAGAAAGAGAAAGACAAATACCATATGATATCACTTATATGTGGAATATAAAATATGACACAAGTGAACATATCTACGAAAAAGAAACAGACTCACAGTCAAAGAGAACAGACTTGCAGTTGCCAAGGGGGAAGCGGGGTGGGGAGGGAAGGATTGGGAGTTTGGGGTTAGCAGATGCAGACTAGTATATATAGGATGGATAAACAACAAGGTCCTACTCTATAGCACAATGAACTATATTAAATATCCTGTGATAAACCATAATGGAAAAGAAAATGAAGAAGAATATATATATATATGTATAACTGAGTCACTTTGTTATACAGCAGAAATTAACACAACATTGTAAATCAACTATACTTCAATAAACTTTTTTTAAAGTGTTCTCTTTAAAACAATCGCATGGTGCCTGGCACACGTTAAATGCTCAATAAACTGTAAGCAATGTTATGATCATACATGGAACCACTTTACACTGTAAAACACTAGTTTTAACCATTAATTATTATGTATAGCTGTGTCTAAGATTGGTCCTAGTTAATTGCCAACCTCATTCCTGTTAAGCCAGTGTTTCCCTAATTTCATGTATATACTAGTCTCATAATTTCTGCTCTATCCAAGTGCTACCTTTTATAATAATAGTATTGGTAAAACCACAATAATAGTAACAATAAGAAAAACAATAACAATAACAGCAGCAACAATAACCATGACAAATATTCCTAGAGTATTTATCACATGCCTGGCACGATTCTAAGAGCTTTAAAGTACTAATTCACCTGATTCTTACAACAACTCTAGGAGGTAGATACTATTATTAATGCCATTTTACAGATAAGCAAACTGAGGCATGGAAAGGCTAAGGTCATTTGACCAATAAGTGGCAGATCACAAATTCAAATCCAGACACAGTCTGCCCCAGAGCCCATACCTAACTCATATGAATACAGCCTTCTCTCATCTCTGTATGCCTGCATTTACTTTATTTTTAAAAATTGATTCAAATGTTTTAAAAACATTATACTATTATATAATAATACCTGTGAAATTCTGGGTTTAATATTTTAGTTACAATTTTTCTCATATAAAAAATAATTACAAGGTTATTTAAATAAGAAATTTCCATGTACTACCTAAAATCCTCAATGAAACAAACTTTAGAAAAATACTGCTCTAGTCACCTGGGAATTTCTTCTACTTCAAGCCAAAAAAAAACCCACCATGGACCAATACTAACAACTCACTGGTAGTCACCTACCTCAATACCCGTTGTCTAAGTCCTCCCTGGTAACAGAGCCTGGATTTTTCTCTGGCCTGTGGCTGCCACAATGAAAGAGTGTATTTCAGCTACCTCTAGCTCAGTGATTAAATTCTGGCCAATGAGAATTAAAGGACTGTTCTGTGTGGGACTTCACGGAAGTTTCCTTAAAAGAGAATGAACCTGTCCTTTACTCCTTCTCCCTCTTGCTTCTGGAATGAGCACATGATGACAAGAGCACAGCTGCCACCTTGAATCATGAGAAAATACACTAAGAACGTCAGAACCCCAAAGAGAAGGAACCAGAGGTCCTCATGACCATGAAACTGTCACAACCCTGCACTACCCACACCTCCAAACTTCTTCTATTTGACAGAGAAGTAAATCTCTACAGTGTTAAGCCACTGTGAATCAAGCCTTTCTATTGCATTCAGCTGCACCTCATCCTAATGAATACACCATCCATCTCTTAGTCTGGCACACCCTGCCCCTCAACCACAAAACTTCCAAAAAATCTCACCCCGAGAATCTGTCCCCTAAGTATTCAAGGAACTAAGCAAATCCGGAGGCAATAAGTGCTGCCAGTTATGTGTTCACTATGAACCACTCTATTCTAAAAGCTTTCTATACATGAGTATTTAATCCTGCCAACAAATCTACATGATAGGGACCACTGTAACCTCATTTATACGGATGAGGAAACAGGCACAGAGAGGTATAAGTACCATGCCCAAGGTCATGGAACGAGTAAGTGGCAGAGCCAGAACTCAAACCCAACAGTTTGACCCCAAAGAATGAGTTTTCAGCCCTAATGCTCTCTCCCTGGAATCAAAGGGGCATCACACACTGGACCCTCAGGGGAACTGGCTTCTAAGTGGCTCCAGCTTCTTCCCCATCATGGACCACAGGTCAACTCCTGTGAAAACTGAAATGACTTTGGCCTCTTGAGAAATCATCCTGGGGCCCCTTGTCACTGACTTACTTTGTAGGTGAAAGTAAGAATTTTGAAATATTCAAAAATAGGTCCAAAAGGAATATCCAGAAAATCTCTGCCTTCTACCCCTCAGGAACTGCACCGGGCTCCCCAGATGCCCTGGACAGAGCAGGGTGTGTGCCCTCTGCCCCTTCCACGGCCACCGCAGAGTTAATTCGTATTTCCAAGGCCTGGCACATGTTCAGTCAAAAACCTGGCTGAGTGCCTGTTGTTTACTGAAGCTGGGGAAGAAGCATCTGCAACATTACGAAAAACATATTGTAAAAGGCAACACATGCAAATTAAACCTCTTGAGCTATGAGTAAATTGCTGGGAAAATTTATAACTCATTTAATAAAACTTGAAGTAAATACATAGCCTGGCTCCCAGGGAAAACAAAATATTTCCCACAATTCTCTCCTCTTAAAAAAAAAAAAAAGAAAAAAAGAAACTTCAAGCCAGACGGCTCTACCAAGTAGAAAGTATAAATAGCAGCTGTGGTGGTAAGCAAAACCCACTCTGGATTGCGGGCTATTTAATACCCACGTGGGCAGTGCCACACCCTCTTCTCTGGGATCTATTCGACAACATGCAGGCCTAGAACATCTCCATAATAATCCACGATTGTGCTCACCCAACACAGCTCTACTGGGATCTTCTATTCATTAATTCATTCAACAAGTACCTATTGAGCGTCTACCCAAGAGGCAGGGTAATATAGTGATTAAGAACACATGCTCTGGGGCCCTGCTGCCTGGCCCTGCAGCCCAGCCTCTGTCACTCACTAGCTGTATGACCTTGGGCTTTGGTGTCAACCCTCTGTGCCTCAGTCTCCTCATCTGTAAAACAGGAATTACAGTAACATCCACATCCTGGGGTCACTGACAAAACTGAATGGGTGAATACATATCAAGTGCTTAGAACAATGCCTGGCAAATGGTCATCTTTTAATAAATATTAGCTCCTTGTTACTTACTAGCTGGCATTATGGGCCAGCCACTCTGTGAGGTACACAGGACACAATATCAAACAAGGTAGATGAGGCTCCCTCTCATGGAGCTTATGTCCTCCTAGAGGCCTGGGGGTAGAGAGGCAATACACATGAAGACATACGAATCAATCACACTTTTTAAGATAGTAATAGGTGCTCTGAAGACAGCAAAACAGAGGAATAGGATAGACTGCCAAGTAGGAGTGGGGGCCATTTCGGTTATGGTCATCAAAGAAAGTCTCTCTGAGGCAGTGACACAGGAGCTCAGACCCACATGGTAAGAAGTTACCAACTAAACCAAGAATGTTCTACACCAAAGGAGTAACTTGAATATTCTAAAGCTAAAGAAAGAGTTTGTTCTCCTTGAGTGGCAGCACAAGGCCTGCAGGGCTGGCGCATCCAGAATGGGGAGAGGCCCGGGAGTTGAGGTGGGAGATTCGGCTGGACCAAGTCACACCGAGCCTTGCAGGCCACGGAAGGACTGGGGATCTTATACCAAGAGCAACACGTCACCACCGGAGGGACTGGAAGAAGAGAGTGTGACTCGATGTGATGGACAACTTAAAAGCCCGCTTCAGCTGCCACGTGGTGAATGGATCACGGGGACGCAGGCAGGGAAGGGGAAAGGGCAGAGAGGAAGCTGCTATGGTTGCCCCAGCAAGATGGGATGCGTCCCTGGGTGTGAGCCAGGTGCTGCTGGAGGAGACTCAGGAAGTAGTTTAGGAGTGGAGCTGATAGGACTTTGGGATAGGTTGGATGTGGAGGTGAAAGGAAGAAAGAAATCAAGAATGACTCCTGGGCTTCCCTGGTGGCGCTGTGGTTGAGAGTCCGCCTGCCGATGCAGGGGACGCGGGTTCGTGCCCCGGTCCGGGAAGATCCCACGTGCCGCGGAGCGGCTGGGCCCGTGAGCCATGGCCGCTGAGCCTGCGCGTCCAGAGCCTGTGCTCCGCAACGGGAGGGGCCACAACAGTGAGAGGCCCGCTTACCGCAAAAAAAAAAAAAAAAAAAGAATGACTCCTAGTTTGGGAGGCCTGGTTTACTCCTCAGCCTGTGATGAATCCTGAGCAGACATGGCTTCTGTTTCTAAGAGAGCTTGAAAGAGAGTTGGTCAGAGCAGCCTAATACACACGAAATAGAACCAAGAGAAAATGGGATAGTGGTAAAAGTGGGATAGTGCATGGTTTATAGTCCAAGGTTCAAAGAAAGGAGAGAACATCATTTCAAGGAAGGCCACAGAATATGGGGCACCACACCTGGCCCTGAGGACACAGTCACTGGCATTCCATGAAGACAGGGTCACACGAGCACACGTGGAAGAGGAAGGTCCAACATGGGCCATTCCAAAGAAGGAAGGCCAATCACCGAACAGGAACGATGGCGTCCATCCAACTCACTACGGATTTTCTGGAAAATCTCCTAGAGGAAAAGTGGCGATGGAGGTATGGCCTCATTCCCATTTGGTCACCCTCGCTTCCATCGTTTGGGAAGGATCGGGAAGTCCTTGGAAAAAACTGTCAACATACAGACACTCAGGTATGTAGGGCAGTGGCTTAGAGTCCAGGGCCTTCAGTCAAGGAGCCCTGGGTTCAAGTCCAAACGTGAATACTTATTGGCCCTTAGTGACCCTGGATAAGTCACTCATCTTCTCTAATCCTCAGCGCCTATAAAATGGAATAATAATATTATCACCATGTAGAATTAAGGGAAGTAACACTCCTAAAGGACTTAGCACACTGCCTGACATGAGACGAAAGTTCTCAGCAATTGCTATTTAAAGAAATCATTGTTCCCTGCACTGCACAGAATTCTGCAAATATTCTATCATAGCTTGTCCATACTTGATGACTATTGCCCATTTAAGCATCTCTGTTCCTCACTAGTTTGTAAAATATACAAGTGAACCAATCTTGGGTTGCTCATCTTTACTACCAGCAGCTAACAAGATGCCGAGTATTAATAATAGTAATACTGTAATTATTATTTATGGGAGTCAATATTTACTAAACTCTATGTGCCCAGCATGACACCAAGCACTTCGCAGGCATTAAATCACAGGAAAGGTATAGGAGGGTGAGAAGAGCATGCATACTTCATTCTCAATCTCTGCTCCATTGTTTACTACCTGTCTGACCTTTAGCTTAAGCTTTCTACAACTCAGTGTCCGCATCTGCAAAATGAGGGAAAAGCAGTACTAACCTCACTGAGCTGTTGTGAGGATTAAATGAATTAACAAACGGGAAGCTCTTGGAACAGGCCTGGGCCTAAGTAAGGGCTATGAAAGTGTTAACTATGATTATGATTATCAGTCACAACCACCCTACAAGGCAGGTGCTGCTGTCATTCCCATTTTGCAAACAAAAGCCCAAAGAAGTTCAACAAACTCCCCACGGACATACTCTCCAGAAACCAGATGCCTAACAAGTATGTTTTGGAGGAATAAATGAGCAACAGACTTTGCTGGTTAGCTCATCACGGGAAAGCTTTGGCCCTGAACATCAGTGAGTTACAGGCAGAAGCATGCTTCACAAGGTGTGTCATCAGCCTCCCTGGCACGGCAGCCTCAGGGGACAGTTCAGTGGAACGCAGGACACACTCGTGGATAAAGAGGATGCTGGACCTTTAAGAGAAATGAACAGAAGGCAGGAGAAGACAACCTGGGGACAGCGGTAGACCACAGATAAAAGAAGAGGCAGAATCGACCCTTTTAAAAATGGAAAATCTGTTGCTCATAGCTCCGCCAATACCTACACGGCAGGGACTGCCCAAACCACATGCCAAGGCCTGGCAGGACAGCTCAGAACCGAGAGGTAAATTAGGCTCCACCGCATGACTTAAACCAAGCACAACGTGACTACATATTTTGGGGTCCCCTTTGTAGATACGCTAAATCCAGGTCGCTTTCAGCTAGAGAACCCTTCCTTCTGGGGGCAGGTGGCCTTTCTACCCCACGCCTTGGGGCATCTGTGCCACCCCCGTACTACTGCTGCTGCCGTCACTCTGCTTCTTAATCCAGGGACCTTCATGCTTTAGAGGGTGAGGGCACAAAGCTCACCTGTCTTGCAGATCATTACGACGGTCAGGTTTCCTTGCATCGTGGAAAAAAGACAATCGTGGCATATGAGAACCACATACGGCTTAAGGCTTTGGGGTAAGTGTCACAGAAACCTGAATTTGAATCCCGGCTCTGTCACTCATTTGCTGCAGGGCCTTAGGCAAGTTACTAAAGTTGTTTAATGGAGCTGAGCCTTGGGTGCCTCGTCACTAAAACAGGATGAAAAATAGTACCTACCACAGGGCCTTGGACAATGAATGGGGTAGTGCATGCAAAACCCAGCGGCTGGGAGGCAGGTACTCATAAAGGTTAGGAGCTGTTGCTGTTTTGACGGTGAAGTGGTTTCATCCTGAAAGGACTTACTCTCAATGCAGTATTAATTTCCTCAGGGTGAGGGGGGGGATGAATCAGCAGAGCACAGAGGATTTTTAGGGCAATGGAAATATTCTCTATGATGCTATAGTGATGGATACATGGCATCATACATTTATCCAAACCCACAATGTACAACACCAAGAATGAATCCTCATGTTAACTATGCTGTTTGGGTGATTATTAGGTGTCAGTGTAGGTTATCAGTGTTGTAACAAATGGACCACTCTGGTGGGGGATGGAAGTAATGTGAGAGCAGGGGGTACATGGGCAGTCTCTGTACCATCTTCTCCATTTTGCTGTGAACCTACAACTGCTCTAAAAAAAAACCTAAGTCTTAAAAAAAAAAAACAAAATTCCCCAGGGTAACACATAGGCCAGAGGAGCTCAATACAACCTCTTAACAAGAATTTCTGGAAATTCTGCTCCAGCCCCACCCCATGCATGCTGCAGACGGCAGCAGTGGAGGTTTGGGGATCCTGGCACAGGGGAACTTCTTCACTCCTGACAATTCTTCTAAGAATAAAGGCAGAAGATGACTGCTTCTGACGTACTGCTCCAGGCCCCTCTCCAATCTCTCCTGGATTTGGACATCATTCAGGCCCATCAGAACCCTGAGACTGCTGTCTGCTGACTGACAACAGAAAGAGAAATTTAGAGGTGTGAGTGAAATGACAGAGCTGTCACGGCTGCCTCTAAAACGACTCTTTTCTTAAAGAAAGGAAAGATAACAGAAAGAAAAAAAAAAAAAAAACCCTCAGACAGCTGCGATACCCTGTCACAGTTGCTGGCAGAGGTTTTTTCAAAATGGCTTCGGATGAATTTTTAAAAACTGAGAAGGGCAAAATAGTTACCCCCAATTTTAATCCTTGTATGTGTAGGATAGAATTTGGGGGACAAAGTCCCTTCTCTGCAGGGAACTCTATTCAACACTCTGTAATGACCTATATGGGAATAGAACCTAAGTAAGAGTGGATGTATATCCACTTAGTGTATGTATAACTGACTCACTTTGCTGTACAGCAGAAACTAACACAACATTGTAAATCAACTATACTCCAATTTAAAAAAATAATTAAAAAAGAAAAACAATCTCCGTCTTTGGACCCAATATAAGAAAATGTCAGCTAAATATTTTTACTTGGAGAATGGGAGCAATTTTCTTACCCTTTAAAAAATATTTGTTAACAAACAAACAACGCTCAAATCCCAGACTCCAGGGTCTCCTTCCTTTCACTGAGACCAGCTCATGACCTTAGCTCCTAATTCTTAGGTGGACTTTTGGTCAATGAATGCCATGTTAGTCATTGTGATCTCCAGCCCTGGCTTCTGTGATCTAACACATCAAAGTCATATGCTTGTTACACGTTCAGACAACAGCCTGGGCGAGATGCCCAAGTCCCAGATCTCCCTTCCCCTTCCTTGTCATCCAATACTTCCGCCACTGTTAGTAGTTTTAAATGTCTTGTTTCTTTCTTTGACATCCAAAACATGAAAAACTTGACCGTTGCAGGGGGTGGGGGGGGCTTTTCCCAAAAAACAAACCGCCCTAGACTGAAAGGCACAGGCTGAGTCTACATCCAGCATCCCTGCAGCAACAGAGAAGTCATTGGCCAAGGAGATCACGTTTCAAAGGCTCCCACTTTTCTCAGTTTTCTGAAAGCCCTAACTTTACAATAACCATGAGAATAAACAGATTCCCAATCTCACCCACAGGTCAAACACAGCCCGGAAAGGAATGTCTTTATTAAGATAATGCCTTGGAAAAACCAATAATTCTAATAGCAACTAAAAAAAAAAAAAAAAAAAAAAACAGCAAAAAAAAAAAAAAAAAAAACACAGATCATAATAGATGGAAGGAAATTGCACTTTGAGTATTTTTCCAAGAGTATGAGAGAGTCAAGCAGACCAGCGTAAGAAACCCCATCCCTGCTTGTAAAACGCTCCAGGAGAACCACAAACCTACATTGGACTGCTGATTGATGTAACGCTTGGATCAGAAATACACTGCATGAAATACAATTTCCAGAGAGGAAAAGGAAGTCCTTGATGAGCCTGGTGAAAGAGTGATAAAAGCTTCACTCAAGGCTTGCACTTTTAGCATCAGATTGTGGGAAACTTTCATTGAAACAACCCAACCGAGTCCATTAGCCATCCGTCGGCAAGCACTACATAAACCCTTAACACCTCGCCTAAGAGAAGGCCCCATAATCACCCTGATTCCTGCTGGGAGGAGAGGGAAGGCAAAGCAGCAGATGGAGAGGCTGCCTAAAGCCATCCCAAGGACAAAGGACATTCTTCTTGGATGGGGAGAGCAAGGGAAGAAGAAAACATCCACAGGAAAAAGAAAACAGACCAACATGAATTTCTTCTCTCTCCACCAGCATCTCCATGATCGCAATACTGACTTCAGGGCCACTGAGAAACCCTAGATGTGGAAGAGAGGAATGGAAACCATGCTGGAGCAAGACTAGGGAGACTGGGTCCTGCTATTGGCCCTTAGGTCTGTGTGACAGGCATTATTCATGCCCTCAGCTCTCGACCTAGGACAACAACTTCTGCCTTTCCCACCTTTTGGGGTAATTCAAAAAAGCCAAAATAGCAATAGCAATGAAACTGCTTTCAGGACTTCAAAACACTGAACAAATCGAAGGCATCAATACTCTTTTAGATACTATGTAAGCTGCCACTCCATAATTCCTCGTGCTTTTGTCCATTCATCCAGAGCTATGATTAGGACTAAAAGGGACAGAACAACACAGGTATAAAGGACATGGTCTTCTATGCCATCCCCCTTCCAAGCTCTCTCTCTCCCTGCTCATCTCCAAAGCTTTCCTTCAGCAAGTTCTCTGGCTTTGTCCTGACTTTTGGTCCTCACAGGTGGCTGAGAGAGAAGGACAGCTCAATGACTAGAATAAAATCCCGTAAGCTTGCCTCATAAAACGGATATGCTAGAGATACCATGATGCATACTGGGACGCAAAGGATGAAAAGTCCTGACTAGACAGGGGAGAACATGGAGGGGGTTTTAAAAACTCTTTGAATAGCAGCACTTTTCCCCCAGTGAATCCTCTGCCAAAGTCTAATATGTAAGTAGATCAGGGTAGAAGGCCTGGGGCTGAGGCAGAGGTGAGAGGGGTCAGAGTCCACATCCCAGCTTCCCCTCACCTGTGAGACGGACAAAGGAAAGGTCTGGAAACCCACAAGCGTTTCATCTCTTCCTTTTACGGATGAGGCGACTGGGGCCTACACAGGAGAAAAAGCTAGACCACGGCCCCAAAGCTAGCTCTTGGCCCGACCAGAGTTCAATCTTCTTGTCCTGAGTCCAGGCCTTTTCCACAGACCACATTTCCCCCTAAGGTGGCTCAGGAGGATCTGTGTCTGAATAGAGA